>NW_028318776.1:3947500-4250000 GCF_062004578.1 Staurois parvus
GGTAAGTATGAGGAATAGAGTCCCATTGTTGATGTCAATGGCAGGAATAGTGCCTCGTATCAATGGCAGGCATAGTACCCCATGAGCTGGATAAAAACAAGCAAAGGGCCGCATGCAGCAATCAAGATGAAGTTTGGAGACCACTGTTTCCCAGTGCTATACAGTGTTTTTTTCTGCTACTTCTCTCACAATGCAAATCTATGTGGTTAATGCATTAAAGCAGTAGACATTGTTCTAACAAAACAAGCTATCTGATATCTCTGAAGAAGATGGTATATTTCTTGAAACACGTTACTATGCTACGGTTTCCCAGGTCATAGAGGTCCAAGATTTATCACAAGCTTGTGCATTTTACAATCTCTGTGAGTATCCTTTTAAGTTGTTTTATTAATAAATGTGCTTATGATAAGGCACTAGGCTGGTGTGCCCACTTTTTTAGGCTTTTCTTTGGAATTATAGGTTTTCCCAGTCTAAGGAGGACAACTAGACCGTGAATGGATTCTGGGCATGGTAAAAATTGGATGGAGTATCGAACCTGCCAGTCAGTGCCACCTATCAGTTCCACCTATCAGTGCTGCCAATTAGTGCCACCTATCAGTGCCAGTCAGTGTTGCCTATCAGTGCCAGTCAGTGCCAGTCAGTGCCGCCTAACAGTGCCAGTCAGTGCCGCCTAACAGTGCCAGTCAGTGCCACATAACAGTGCCAGTCAGTGCTGCCTATCAGTGCCGCCTATCAGTGCCATATATCAGTGTCATGTATCAGTGCTGCCTTTCAGTGCCCATCAGTGATGCCTGTCAATGCCCATCAGTGCAGCCTACCAGTGCCTCATCAGTACCATCAGTGCCACCTATCAGTGTCCATCAGTGCAGCCTATCAGTGCCCATTACTGCAGCCTCATTAGCGCACATCAGTGAAGGAGAAAAATCACTTATTTACAAAATTGTATAACAAAAACTAAGAAAAAGCGTTTTTTTTTTTTCAAAATTTTCAGTGGTTTTTGGTTTGTTTAAGAAAAAATAAAAATCCCAGAGGTGATTAAATACCACTAAAATAAAGCTCTATCTGTCTAAAAAAAATTATAAAAATTTCATATGGGTACAGTGTTGCATGACCACACAATTGTCATTCAAAGTGTGACAGCGCTGAAAGCTGGAAATTGGCCTGGGCAGGAAGGGGGTATAAGTGCCCTGTAGGCTAGTGGTTAAAGAGCCATCCTGACAAGCAAATGATCTTTTATTAACAAAGATATTAGTCTTCATACGCCTGATGGTAAACACATACTCCATAGAAAATGTTATATCTCACATGGAAGATTAAAGAAGGACTGTTGTAACTAAATGTTTTCAAATACAGTTCTGGGTTTGTTTCTGCTTGTCACATTAAATTATCTTACTTTTTCTGTGGGGTCTTTAGAAACCAAGAAGCTGCCTTCCATTATAAATAATATGGTTATCATTACTGTTTTATATAGCACTAACATATTACACATCATTTTACTATTTGAAGAAGAAAAAAGTGTCTTAACTATTCCCTTTTCTATCCAAATTTTAGCTATGGCTTTACATATAATTTGGAATCTATGTACAATAGATTAGTTTTGTGAATGTTGCAGCTTTTGCGAAAAGTCACAAAAAATACCTACAATGTTTTCAATATGTTTGAAATGTCAGATCCAATTTTTTGTTTTTCTCAAGGCAAATATAACATACCCTTACATTCAATACTGTGTGAAAACAGCCTTAACAACATTTGGCCAGAAGAGGAAAAGAACATTCAACCAATAAAAATATAGCCTAACACTAAAGGCAAAGAACAGTTGTAAGAATACCCTAAAAGAACATTATGGGACTTTACTGGTACAGTATAGGACAAACTCACATTTATAAAATTACACATTTTATTGAGTACATAATGAAGTAACATTGTTTAAAAACAATACTTGGCTAACCAGCCCAAGTAGTATCAGCATTGTTCTCTACAACATTGTGTCCTCCAAAGGTCGACGCGTTTGGCTTGTTAGCTTCTTCAGGACCGTAGAAATTGGAGGCAAAGAGATCAATTACCTTAGCTAAGAAAAAATATATATACACATATATATATATAGCATTAATCATACAAATAAAGTTCCAAAGAAAACAAGAACATTGAAAACTGTTCTCCACAAGCTCACATACTGATACAAACGGGCACACATAAAGGGAGTCAGCAAAGTAGTCTTGGGTGGGCACCCATATCCAGTGTTCATCCTGATGTCCCAAATAAAATGGTATCCTAACCCAAAGGAAACCCACAAAAGATGAAACAAAAGGGAGAAAAGACCAAAAGGGGGGGGGGGGGCACCAGCCCAAACAGCGAGCAGCAATAAATCACTTACTTGGTCGGGGAACAAACAGCGGAACAATTCATATATAGATGAGTCCATACAGGGCATATAATCCATAGAACCTCTTGTCTATATAATCTAAACATGACAATACACAAATAATCAATAGGAACTCCTTCAATATGGAAATGCCCATCTCTTGAGGACTGGGAAATGCCAGCACTCCTTTCCAAACACCTACCTATCACTCCTACCGTCAAAAGGTGGGAGAAGGTGCGCAGTCAAGTGCAATGCTAAGCCTCAGTGCTTTGTAATATAAATCCACTCCTTTAGATGTTCAAGTATATAAATGTGGAATAACTCCTTCACCCATAACTCCTATAATATAATTTACAATGCTATGCTCAGGAAGCCCCCCAATACCTCCTCTCCCTTTATTGTAATGTGTCTCTCACCTTGGAATACCTTCACATCATATTCAGCCAGCCGTGTATTTAGTTCAATGGCGCCAAAACCAGCGCCCGGCGGGGCACCTAAATAGAGTCACCCACCGGATATGCGTCATCCAGTGCCTTACATCACATCCGCCCCGATTCAATACAGGGCGGAAGTGAATCAACTCAGCAGTCCAAGCACGCACAGCGCATGCGCACCCATAGTCCAGCTCACATCCTGGCTTCACAGCACCACCCACAGTGGCAAACGGGAGCAATGCCAGCTGCCACCACCTCAGCTCCACATCCTTGGGAAACACGGGATAATATGGCTAAGAACATTTGATCAGAAAAGGAAATAATATATAGGAGGCCTCCACTTGCACAGTGTGCAAAGTGTATGTAGATTTCTGTGCTCTTTAGGTATGTGTTGCAGGTTGCTCTGTTGTTAGGGAGGTTCAGCGAGTGGCTGAATTAATAGGTGTTCGGCCAAATGAACCTTCAGTTTCAGGAGAAAGTGAAACATTTAGCAGCAATATTATTACTGCTGCTTCCTCCTCAGTGCTCCTGGTTGTTAGGGCTTGTTTACACTTGCTTCAAAATGTGGCATTGGACACACTTTTTTAAAGCAGTCTGAATGCCAATCAAAGCACCTGTCACTAAATAAAATGGTACGCTTACAGTCCTGTTCACATGTAGCGTTCGGTTTGTTTCGCTTCAATAGAGCCTCCATAGAGGTCTATTACAAACCTCACAAGGTTTAGGTATTCTCATGTTTATTTCTTTTGTTTGTATTGGTATGACACAAAAAAGTTGAGAAACAAAAAGCCAAATCTGACACATTCCATGCAGAACTACAAAAATGGACATTGATAAAATTATGGGCACCCTCAATTTAATATTTGGTAGCACACCCCTTAGAAAAAATAACTGAAATCAATCGCTTCCTGAAACCATCAATGAGTTTCTTACACCTCTCTGCTGGAATTTTGGACCACTCTTCTTTCTTTCGCCAACTGCTCCAGGTCTCTCAGGTTGAAAGGATTCCATTTCCAAACTGCTCTTTCAACATCTCTCCACAGGTGCTCTATGGGATTGAGATCTGGTCTCATTGCTGGGCAGTTCAATACTCTCCAGCGCATTGTCTGAAACCATTTTTGGGTTTGACATGTGCTCTGGGTCATTGGCCTGTTGTAAGACCCGTGACCTCTGATGGAGACCCAACTTTCTGACACTGGGCCCTACATTGCACCCCAGAATTCTTTGGTAGTCTTCAGCTTTCATAATGCCATGCATATGGTCATGACATCCACTGCCTGAAGCAGCAAAGCAACTCCAAAATATCAGTGAACCTTTACCATGTTTGACTGTAGGGACTGTATTCTTTTCTTTAAAGGCCTCACTGCTTTTTCTGAAAACAGTAGAATGATGAGCTTTACCAAAAAACTGTAATTTTGTTTCGTCTGTCCACAGCACATTCTCCCAAAAGGATTTTGGCTTCCTCAGATAGGTTTTGCCAAACTCCAATCTGGCTTTCTTATGTTTGTGTGTCAGCAGTGGGGTCCTCCTGGGTCTCCTACCACGTCCCTTTTCATTCAGATGGCAATGTACAGTGCCAGCTGACACAGTTGTACCCTGTGTCTGAAGGTCAGCTTGAATTTGACTGGAAGTTGATCAAGGTTCTTTAGCCACCATCCAAACAATCCTTCACTGCAATCCTGATCAATTTTTCTCTTTCATCCATGTCAGGGAGATTACTTACAGTGTCATGGGTTGTAAACTAGACCCAGGAGCATTATATTCTCTGGAAATTGACTTGTAACCTTGAGATTGTCCATGCTTTTCCACAATTTTTGTTCTCAAATCTTCAGACGATTATTTGCTGCTCTTTCTTTTCTCCATAATCCATGTGGCACACAGAGACACACAACATAAAGGTTGTGTCAATTTGTCACCATTTTAACTGGTTGCTGATGTGATTTTTATATTGTCAGCACCTGTTAATTGATACAGGTGAGTTCAATTACAAATTACAGGAGCATCACAAACTTGGAAT
The DNA here is from genome assembly GCF_062004578.1 of Staurois parvus. NCBI lineage: Eukaryota > Metazoa > Chordata > Amphibia > Anura > Ranidae > Staurois > Staurois parvus. The sequence goes on from NW_028318776.1 coordinate 3,952,314, forward strand.
GCAATTATTTCTTACAATTTTGAGAAGATGCCAATAATTTTATCCAGTCCATTTTTGGAGTATTGCGTGGAATTCGTCAGCTTTGGCTTTTTATTACTCCACTTTTTTGTGTGGTACTAATACAAACAAAAGAAATAAACATGAGAATGCCTAAACATTTGTATTTGCAACAACCTTCTTGGTGAAGTGGTGCATTATCTCACAGAAATGCAGGGGTGCAATATTTTTGGTCATGACTGTATATTCTGGAAGTTCCTGGTACAGATGTCTGGTCTGTCACACATGTTGCACAGCATGGGAGCAATATAGCAGGAGGTGAGCAGGGACCAGAGAGAGGGGAATCAGCAAACCAGAGGATCAGCAGAGCTGTGGGTTACTACTGTGTGGGGGATCAGCAGAGCTGGGGGTTACTACTGAGTGGGATCTCTCTTTGCCTTCTCTTCTGTTTTATTGTTTTGTAACAAATTTTGTTGCTCAATTTAAAAACTTAAAAAAGTTGATTCTCTGTCCTGGGAATATCTGCGGTTTGTGCTGTCTCGTTGGGGTTTTGGGGATTCTATTCTTTCTTGGATTCAAGCCTTGTATTCTTCCCTTCGGCTTCTGTTAAGTACGCTGGGTATTTCTCAGATCCCTTTCCTATTTGGCGAGGGACGAGACAGGGCTGCCCCCTGTCCCCGGCGGTCTTTGTCCTGGCACTTGAGCCACTGGCTTTGGACCGATTATAATGTATCAGAGGTTCCTTACGCGGGACAGGAGTTCAAGTTGAATCTTTTTGCAGACGATGCCCTCTTGACTCTCACTAATCTTCTGACGATGCTTCCAAATTTGCAACAGGTTCTTGAGTGCTTCTCCTTGATTTCGGGTCTTCGTATTAATTTGGATAAGACAGTCGCTCTCAATATTACTTTGGCCTCAGATTTGGTTTCACGCCTACAGTCCCACTTCCCTTACAAATGGGCTTCCTCTTCTCTTGAATACCTAGGCATTTGCTTGACCTCCGCCTTTGACTCATTGTTTGCTGCAAATTATTATCCATTGCTTCACTATGTGTCCTCCCTTATGCATTCTTGGCAATTTCCACACCTGTCTTGAATAGGACGGGTTAATTCAGTGAACATGACCCTCCCAGTGAGGGATCCTCCTCATTTTCTTCAGTTGATTCAGGCGAAGATTATGCATTTTATCTGAGCTGATAAGAGCCCCAGAGTCTCCAGAACTACGCTTTTTTGTTTATAGACTCCAGGGTGGTCTTCGGGTGTCTAATGTAACTAAGTATCATCAGGTGAGCCAGATTGCCCCACTGTCTATGTTGCACGCTTCCTCAGACGTTCCTCTCTGGGTCCTGCTGGAACTACCTAATTGTGCCCCAGTGGCCTGACGTCACCTTTCTTGCCTTTGCTTGTAGTTATCATTGGGGCACAAGTGCAGTACCTACCACACTTATAGTCAATTGACACATTCTCTAGCTGAGTACCTGAAAGCCAGTGCCGGGAAAAGGTCATATAGTGTGAGCATCATGTCTCAGGAAATATCTTCTCCCTCCAAAAAAAAAAAAAAAATACAGCACTAATTTGCACACTCACCACCCTACATACAAATTCGCTCTGGAAGCCCAAATCCTCCCTAAGCAGAAATGCAAACCTTCCCCCTCTGGATATCTAGTCTTACAGATTAAACCAGCCCTTTGAGGGCAACCGTAATGCTGATACGTATAATCAAAGAATAAATGGTGAGCGCAAGACAAAAAAGGAAAAAGTAAAGCAGCTAGCACAATGTGGCAAACCCTCTGTCTCCACCAAAACAAAACACTATAATATCAATGTGCAGCGCTAATAAAAATGTGTGCTATAATCAATGATGACCAGTGTAATCATAAAAGAGAAAGGAAACATCATAAAAAAGAAATAGAGCATAGTGAATGAAGAAACAAAATGGACGGTATAACAAATAACAAATTAAAACAAATAAATAAGTCCTCTAAATATCATAGTAGTCCCCAAAATAGTGATGTTATCAAATCAACAAAATGTAGTGACTTCTGTGACTTCCGCACTGCACCTCCATCATAATGCACGCACCAGAAGTAAGTAGCAAGCAAGCCCAGGGAAGAATGACACTAAGGCATGTTCCTGCTTGTTCCACCTAGACTAGGTGGATCCAATTGAGAATGTGCATGCACGTGAAACATGGCAGGGAGGAGCCTACGTGATGATGTCACACCGCCGTGTCCAAGTGATGATCTGGTGGCCATCTTTGTTAGTGCTTTTTATCCATTGATGATTTTATGCTCCACGTGGTTGCTATATTTTTAGGCCTGCCTGACGGAAGAGCGCGCCTGGACTTATATCGTCCTGCACATGCTCAGAAACGCGTCATTTTGATGACGTCAGACACCACATGTGCTGATCCCGGACATCTTGGAGACTCTGCCAGGCTCCACCATCCACGCTGCATATGCACAGCACCATCTGCTGGCAGACACCTTGGAGATTCCACTAGGCTTACCATCCATGTTGCACATGCACAGCACCACCTGCTGATGGACTCAATCGATCTTCTCTCTGGATCAGATACACAACAACATCTGGCTACAGACATCTCACCCTCTTACCCATGAGCCTGTTTCTATTAAATACCTTCACAGTACACACTTAGAGGCGCTGTGTTTCTTTGTTTCCCTTCTTCAGAGTTATGCTTCGCTCCTACGCAGCTTTCCCTTAGTGCCTACTGGACTACCTTCACCCCTGCCCATTTGGAACTCATCAAACATACATGGACTGCCACACCATGTGCCTGTTATCCCTTTTGTGGAGATGGAGACTTGGCTACTTTACTTTTGATTGTTCATTTGGTGTATCCCTGGCTTCCGGAGAGGTTCCACCTTCAACCGGGTCACCGGCAGAAGGAACAAGTAGGAACACCCCTTAGTGTCATTCCTCTCTGGGCTTGCTTGCCACTTACTTCTGGTGAGTGCATTATGGTGGAGGTGTAGTGCGGAAGTCACAGAAGTCACTACATACACTATTTATTTATTTTCATTTGTAATGTGTTATACCGTCCATTTTGTTTCTTCATTGGAGTATTCACTATTCTCTATTTATTTTTTATGATGTTTCCTTTCTCTTTTATGATCACAGTGGTCATCATTGATTATAACACACATTTTTATTAGCGCTGCACATTGATATTATAGTATAATGCTGATATGGCCCGTGATGAAATGGAGTTTGACACCCCTGGCCTAGCCCATTCATTACTGAGGCCTACTGCTTTAATGTCTCCCTATGATTCTGAAACCACAGGACTCCTGTCTGCTCCCTGCAGACAGGATTACATTTAGTATCCCATTTCAAACCTCTTCCAGCTTTAAAGGAACTTGCTTCATCAGACTAGTGTATCACCTGTAGGGGCTCAAAGTCTGCTGACTCTGCTTACACCCCTTTCTTCAACTTTAGCAAATTCCCACATTCACCTTCTGTGTTAAGGAGACCTTACCCAGTTTAACACCACTCTAGAGAAGCAGGGAGGAGCCTGAACATGGCGGCAGTGGGGAGTGAGCGGCACTAGCTATCGGCTAGGTTCCGCTCCCCGACCTCCCTAGTGACCCTTAGGACCTGACTCACCGGAGTCTGGAGGGACGCTGAACAGAGCCCGGAGAGCCGGTGATGGAAGCCGGATGAAGGGTGCAGTGAAGCGCCGGCCCCTCCGGTGCTTCTCGAGAGAGAGATCCGGATCGCTGGAGGACGAGGTGACGTGGCGGGGGCGTGTAGTAGCCGCGGAGGACCTCTGGGAGAAGAGGAAACCGGCCGGCCGCCTGACTGACAGGGAGACGCCGGCTTAGGCTAACGGCTCTCTGTCGCCCACAACCCCCCGGCCAACTGCTGCCCATAAACCCCGGCTACCTACTGTCTGTAGCCCCCGGTTCACTGCTGCCTGGAGCCCCCGGCCAGCTGACTGCTCGATCCTGGGCCAGGGAGACCCGGGAGTGCCAGGAGACCCACCCTGCATCCCTTGGATGAAATCCAGACAGAGAAAAGGAGCTACAGCGTTGGAAGCCCAGAGGAACCCCCCCCAGGACAGAGTTGTTGTGAAGACCCTCCACCCAAACTTGGAGCTACCGCTCTGGGAAGAGAAGGGTGAGTGAGAGCTGCTAGGGGTCTATTGTCTATTGTATAGTTGACTCCTGAGTGACATTGGGGTCCAAGGGGTTAAGGAGGAGAGGGGAGGATTCCCTGGGTTCAGAAGAGAAGAGTCCCACACACCCCTAGGAGAGCATATGCAAAAGTAGTAAACCCGTCTGGATCATAAATCATAAGGGAGAGGTACAATTTCCATCTAGAGAGTATAGAAGGCAAAAGACTTAAAGAGGATATGAAGAATAAAGGTCTTAAGGGAGCAGGGCTCAAAGGGTCCCAATCAGGCACGATAAAGAAATTTACATCATATGGAAACATTATGCCAGAAAGGGCCCAAGGCACAAGCGCTAAAGGGGAAATGGACACTAGCTCAGGAAACAGTCCAAGACTATCACTGGGTATGAACAGCAGTTGTAGCCAACAAATAGCGGATGGCTTGGGAAAAAAAGAACTTGATGGTGAACTACAAGTACCGAATAAGAAGGAGATGATAGAAATGTTTCAAAGTTTGGAGAAAAACGATAAAACATGAAATGACAGCTATTCGAAACGACTTAGGCCATCTGCTATCGAGAATGGAAGAAACAGAGGAGAAAGTCAAAACCCAGGCCCAAACCATAGATAATCTAAGGAAAAAAATAACCCATTTGGAGAAAACCCAGAAAAAATTGTTTTATAGGATGGAAATTCAAGAAAATAAAGAAAGAAGGTGTAACCTTAGGGTGCGAGGAATTCCAGAATCTGCAAAAGGGGAAATATTATATTATACTAGTTAATAAAATCTTAAACTCCATAAGAGACAGACCTGAAACAGAAGTGATTGAACTGGATAGAGTGTTCAGAATAGGAAAATTTAAACAAGATACTGAGAGGGAAAGATCGAGAGATATAGTTGTCCAGTTCCAGAAGTTTGGGGTCAAAAATGAGATTTGGAAAAAGATCAAGGGAAGATCGTTAATTAAGTATGGAGACTTGACTATTCAAATTTTTGCGGATTTAACATCAGAGACTCTATGGAGAAGGAGATCCCTGAGACCCCTATTAGAGCAAATGAGAAAACAGAATGTGCAATATAGATGGGGTACTTCGGCATCTCTAATTGGCTGGAAAAATGGGGTCACAGCATACCTGAGATTCCCTGAGGAACTGAGAGATTTTTGTGATAGACTGGATTTGCAAAGAATGGAGATAACTGGGTGGGAAGAAGAAAAAGAAGAAACGGATGATACAAGACAGGAGGACTGGCAGCGGGTCGGGGGGAGGGGGAGGGAGGTTCTGGCGTTGGGGAGAAAGGGGAGGGAGAATTAAGTAAAATATATGCTTTTTCTTTTCTCTCTCTTTTTCCCTAGCCCCTTTTGTAGCCCCCTTGTGGAAGTGGAAGTCCATCTGGAAGCTCCGGTTAAGGGAGGGAAGTAAAGGGTATTGTTGAGCCCAGTTGATAGAGAAAGGGGAGCTAGGGAGTTCGGAGGAGAGGTGAGCCGTCCATGGGCGGAGCTTAATCCCAGTATTTTAAATCAACCGTGGAAATAGTTCCACAAATGATTTGTAGGCAGTTTATAAGCCTAAAAATGGGTAGGGGAAAAATAAGAGGGGGGGGGGAGACGGGGGTTGGGTGGGGGGAAGGGGGGGGAGGGGGCGTGGGGTTAATATTCTGCAAGATATTCGGGCCTAATAGGAAGAGACGAATTAGAAGAGAGAGAGACAGAATTAAGAGGGATGGAAGAAATACAGTTTATAACATATAATGTGAATGGGTTGAATTGTCCTGGGAAAAGATTTAAAATGTTTAAAGAGTTACATCACAGGGCAACATCAGTGGTATTTCTACAGGAGACACATTTTGAGATAGAATCAAATGTGAAATTAAAATCCAAATATTATCCAACATGGTATTATGCTGACTCTCCAATCAAACGAGCAAAGGGGGTGGCAATAGGATTGGCAAAGAATATGAGATTTGAGTTGGAAGATAGAAAGATTGACCCGGAAGGGAGATTCCTGTTTTTGAAGGGTAAACTTCAGGGAATTGAATGTACACTAGCCAATATATACTGCCCCAACAAGAAACCTGAGATCTTTTTGAAGGGTTTGTTGAAAAAATTTATAGACTTTAAAAAAGGGCGTTTGATAATAGCAGGAGATTTAAATCTTTGTATGGACCCACAAAAGGATGCAACCTCCCTTGTGCAGAGAGAGGGGGGTAGGTCTCTGAGAGCCTTGAAGAAGGCGATCCACGAGTACCAACTGGTGGACACCTGGAGAATGATGCATATGAAAGACAGAGACTATACCTTCTTCTCTAATGCACATGAGATATACTCGAGACTGGATTATATTCTAATAGATCATCAACTTATTGAAATGCTGGTTAAAATAGAAATAGAGACAAGAACTTTTTCGGACCATGCCCCAGTCATAATGAAAATAGGATGGGGGAAAAGGTGGACGGGAGGTCTAGGATGGAGGTTAAATGAAGCTCTTCTCTTTGATGAGGATATTGTGCAGAAGATCAAGGAAGAGATTAAGGTATATTTCAAGGAGAATGAGACAGAGGAAGTATCGACAGCTACAGTATGGGAAAGTCATAAGGTATATATAAGAGGAATCTTGATTGCGATGGGAGCAAGGAAGAAAAAAGAAAGAAGAGAGAGGGTTAGAGGACTTTCAAAGGAAATCCTGGAGTTGGAGCAGATACATAAGAAGAAAATAACAATAGAAACAAGACAGAAGCTAATGGATAAAAGAGATGAATTAGAGAGATTGATGGAAGAGGAGAGGAGAAGAGTATATAACAAGGTATTGGGTGAAAGATATAGATGGGGTGATCGACCAGGAAAATACTTAATGAGAGCCCTGAATAAAAAGAAAAACAGGAATTATATAGAAAAAATAAAAAGCCCTAAGGGGGAGTTGGTCCACTCAACTAAGTACTATAGAAAGTTGTACAACATCAGCCACCAAGGTTCACCAAAAGAAAATAGAGAAGATATTAATGAAAAAAGGATGATATATTTAAAAAATGTGGGATTGCCAAAGCTCAGTGAAACACTATTGAACTCCTTGGAAGCAGAAATTTCTCAGGAAGAAATAGAAGTAGCATTAAGAAGTACAGGGGGAGGGAAAAGCCCAGGCCCGGATGGTTATACAATTAAGTACTATAAAAAATTCTGTGAAGTACTGTTACCAAAGTTAAAGAAATATATGAATGACTTGGGAGGTGGGATGGAGGGGAGGAGGGAATCCCTTCAGGCCCATGTTGTTCTCATACACAAGGAGGGAAAAGATCCTTCTCAGTGCTCTAGCTACAGACCAATTTCATTATTGAACACTGATACCAAGTTGTACACAAAGGTCCTAGCAAACAGGCTGAAAGATCTAATGCCCGAATGGATCCATGGAGACCAGGTGGGATTTGTCCGGGGAAGAGAGGGTAGAGACAATGGGTTGAGAACTTTGATGCTTATTCAGAAAAGTAGAAAAGGGAAAGCCCCGATGGTGCTCTTGTCAATTGATGCCGAAAAGGCGTTTGATAGAGTGGACTGGGGCTTTATGATGGACAACTTGGAAGTGTTGGGGATTGGAGAGAGAATGCCTGAGTGGATAGGTAAATTATATAGAGAGCCCACCGCAATCATCACGGTAAATGGGGAGAGGTCGGAATCCATCGGGATGTCCAATGGAACAAGACAAGGATGTCGATTGTCCCCCTTGTTGTATGTTTTGACATTGGAACCCCTGCTATCAATAATAAGGAATAGTGGAGCGATAAAGGTTATACAGATAGAAAACATAGAACATAAAGTAGCGGCCTTTGCGGACGACCTACTGTTTTATGTAGGCAACCCCCGAATAACACTACCAAGTATAATGAAGATCTTGAAGGAATATGGTGAACTATCAAATCTAAAAATTAACCCAACAAAAACAGAGATTCTGAACATTAATATACCAAAGAGCGAAAAAGAAAAAATAGAAAAAGAATTCCCCTTTATTTGGAGAGAAAAAGATATAAAATACCTAGGAATAAAACTTGCTACCTCACATAAACAACTGTATAGATTAAACTATATTTCTCTGATAAATGAGACTAAGGACGAACTAAAAAGATTAGAAGGAGGAAACCCATCATGGTTAGGACGTATAAACCTAATTAAAATGGTAATTATACCTAAAATACTCTATAGATTTCAAATGATCCCAATCAAACTCCCAGAGGCGTTTTTTAAGATAATGAGAAGAATGCTAACAAGATATATATGGAGGAATAACAAACCAAGAATATCATATGAAACACTAAGTAGGACTAAAGAGAAAGGGGGGATGGGACTACCTGATGTCAAGAGATATTAAAAAGCTGTAATTTTAGCAAGAATTTATGATTGGACTTTTAACTATAAGGGGAAAAGTTGGGTAAAAATAGAAAATGAACTGAGTGGAATTATTTTGAGTAAGATGATATGGGTTCCAGCACAGTATAGAACAATTAAAGAAAGCACAAGCACTTACACTTTAAATGTGTTAAAGATATGGGATAATTTACACAAACATATGAAGTGGGAATTAAACTCTATATTAATGCCTCTTGCAAACACGGAATTTTTCCCTCCAGGAAAAGATGAGATATCAGGGAGATGGTTTAAAAAGGAAGATATCCAATTGAGAGACGTATTGATAGAGGGGAAACTGAAAACATTTAAAGAACTAAAAGAGAGGGGAGGAGATATGTTTACTAAAATAGATGAGTGGAAATATCAACAATTAAAATGTTTTATTGGAACTCTCCCAAAACCCTTGAGATTAAAAAAGGAGTGGAATATGTTTGAAAGGCTATTAGAAACACGGCGAGATGGGAAACACGGTGTTACAAAAATGTATAAAATACTCACAGAATTAGACACAGACACAAAGTTAATTTTTATAATAAATTGGGAAAGAGACATGGAGGTGGAGATAGATGAAAATCAACAGAATAAGATATTTAGATTAGTTCACGAGAGTGTTAGTATGAGAGACGTTGAGATTAACTATAAATGTTTGACACGATGGCATATTACACCGAGCACTGAGCACAGGATGAGGGGGGAGAAGTCAAAAATGTGTTGGAGAGGATGTAGGGAGGAGGGCACGGTGTTCCATATTTGGTGGCAATGTCCAAAAATTCAGGATTTCTGGAAGACAATAGTCAATTTAATAGAAATAATAACTGGAAATAACATAGGATTAGACCCAAACATGTGTCTCCTACATAATGTTGAGACAACAGTAAATAAATACAAAGAATCAGGAGTATGGTACTACTTAAGTGCTGCAAAAGGGTTGATCCCCAAGTTTTGGTGGAAGACAGAGGTGCCGACGGAGGAGGATTGGATCAATAGGGTAAACCAGATTAGTAGAATGGAAAAATCTTATTATACTCAGGAAGACAGGTTGAAAATATACTACTCGCGATGGGAAAAATGGGAAAAATCAGGACTAAAAGAGAAATATAGAAAACTCTAAACTAGGAAAGTTATTTAAAGTTATTGGGCCTTGAGAGATTGGAGATCTTGCACAGGGGAGGGAGGGGGGGAGGGGGGAAAAGGTGGGTTGGGAGGGAAGGGAAAGAAAAGAGGTAAATAGGAAGGACAAAGTAGAAATGTATGGATTATTTATATGTATTGTGTTTCTTCTTATGGAATTTTTGTAATAACATGAAAAAATTAATAAATATTTAAATTAAAAAAAAAAAAAAAACACCACTCTAAGGCTAGGTTCACAGCTATGTAGGTTGCGCTTGAGGTATTTCTGCATTGCATTTTGCATTGTGCTTTTGCTGCTTTTTTTATGCGTTTTGCAGGGGGTTTAAAATGCAAAACACATCAAAAACGCAGCAAAAATGCAATACATGCTTTTCTGCAGCATTCCGATTGAAGTCCATAGAACCAAAAACGCAACGTTCTGCGTTAAAAGAGTCCTTTCCAAAAAAACACATCAAGTGAAAACGCAGAGATGTGAACTTGTCCCATAGGAAATCATGTTAAATGGACTGTACTGCGTTTCTGCAAAACGCTGCAGAAAGTGCTAAGGTGTGAACCTAGGGTAATGATAATTTTTCTATTGCTGTAAGGAAGAAAATCTTGCTCTTACATAAAAAAGGATCTCAAGCTTGACGTGCACCAACTAGGGCCCCATCAAGCATGCAGAAGATTTGTTGCCATTAATGGTTAAGATGCTAACCTGGACATCTCTAGAGTTAAACCCTGTTCCCAGCTATTGAGAACCCAGAAGTGAGTTAGCCCAGCATCTTGATAGTCTACTTAAGCTCCTTTGGGGAAAGATATCTCACTGCTGAAGCTGATGTTTCAAATCTGATCCTACAGGACATTTGGACTTACTTAAAGTGATGCTGTGCTTGATTATTTTGTTGAACCTTTTAGAGTGTTTAATTGTTTTCTGCACATTTATTGTCATTCCTTTTGTGCTTGCACTCTCTATACCCTGACCTCAATGCAAACAGAATATTTGTGCACCTTAAACTGTGTGATTATTCTGTGGTACAAAGCCAGGGGGTTCTCCTGGTCAAGGTGTAATAGTGGTGTCAGCAGGGGCTTTGCTTCCAAAACAGGCTCAGAACAGACAGGGAACCCATAAATTACTCAGGAGCTCTTAAGGGGGTAGCACTACAATAGTGTGAATCTAGCCTAGCCATACACGAGCTAACAATGCTAAAGAAAAGTACCAACACTTTTAATCCACAGCCTGTAGGAGAAGAGCTAAATACAGGTGCAAATCATTATCATTTCTTTGTTTTATGGTCAGTGTTTCCAATTTACTCTTTCCTTTTTGCATAGCAAATTCACAGAAAACAAGTTCTGCTTTGCTGACATTCCAGCTCAGGTAGGGACAAGGAAATGTTTGCTTTACCTTGATGCTAGCAATAGAGTTGAGACACTTTTGTTTTCCGTTAGCTGATATGACCCTTTGATGCACATACAAAAAAAATTAATGAATTTTACAATAAGCAAGACTTTCACTTTTTTAGTTGTCTGAAGTCTAGTTACTGTCAGCACAAAAAAAAAATGTGCAAAAGAAATTTTTTAATGTTGCAACTAAATGCTGTATGAAGGTGAAGCCTGTTTAATCCATACACATGTGCGATTTTTTACTGGACCAAACGAATGCCACAGCATATAAACTATGCCTAGCCGCAAGATCAAGGAAGCCAACGTGAGTGCATCTGAGCTCTGGAGTCTGGAACAACAATATAAAGCTGAGGGTGGGATGAATGCTTGTTTTGACATTACAAGTTTTTAATTTTTTTAATGTATTAAATGTTTTCTCTCCTTCCAGTTAATTGATCTATTAGTGCAGAGAATATCCTGCTTTAGGTCGAAAGGTTTGCAAAAAGAGTCAAGTTTTATTCTCTCTCAAATCTATCAAAAAACAAGATTTAGTTGAAAATTTAAAGTGCTAATATTATAGGCGTTTACTAAACAATGTATAAAATTACTATTCTGACAGGTCCAGCATCACATTTGCCTGAATCCCAAAATAAGCAGTTCAATTTATTGACAATTGCAGATATGTTGTTATGCCTTGAGAAATTACAAAAAAAACTTCTCATTTCATTAGTCAAACAAATGAATGCAGTAGGTAACTAAACTTTTAGATACCACTGTGGAGAAGACTAGATGGGATCCTTAAAGATTAGTAATGTCATGTATAGTATGTTGACATCATCAAGCTTTAAGAACTCTGTATCTAAACTTATAAAACATAACTCCAATTCAATTTCATAAAAACAAAAAATTTTTCTTTGAAGCACTACTTTTTTGTGTTTTTCATTTGCATAGCAGTCACATGTAGATGAATTAAAACAAAAAATGAAGGCCTGTCTATGAGCATTTTTCCTCCTCAGCATGTGGTTGTAAACCAGGAAAAAATCTCTTCTCGCATGAAGCTTTGAGAGATCTTAATATCCCACTCTATGGGCTGATTTACTAAAACTGGGGTGTGCAAAATCTAGTTCAACTCTGCATTTCTCTGTTCATAATCGAGCAAGCTGAAGTCAGAAGCTGATGTCCTAGCATGCGCAGCTGCACCAGATCTTGCATTCTCCAGTTTTGGTAAATCAACTGTACAAACAAATGGCAATCACCCCAACTTATAACGAGCCTTTGCAGCAAGGAGCACATGGAAGGGCAACACATACCAAAAAACAAACAAAAATTCCCAGCTCACCTACCAGCCTGCAGCAAACCGAATTGACTGTCTAACAGTTCACAAAAAACAAGAGGTTAAGTTTGCACACACATTTGCAAATATATGCGTAAGCTGCAGTAGCCACGTCAAAGCACCCCAGTGTACTGCAGTCCTAACTTTGTTAAATTTTGAGAGTCTCCCAAGTTGGAGTACATATATATTAATGGATAGATTAAGGGCAGGTATGCCTGGAGGGAGCCCACCCCTCCTTTAAGGTACAGGGATGCACTGAAAACCCAGCAAGAGCACAATGGCAGCTGAAGGTATCCAATTCACCAACTGTACAAACAAATTGCAACCACCCCAACCTATAACTAGCCTTTGCAGCAAGGAGAACATGGAAGGGCAACACATCTAAAAAAACAAACAAAAATTCCCAGCTCACTTACCAGCCAACTTTTGTTTTAGATTGGAGTTCTTTAATGTAAACCTACGATTTGCCCATTAAGAGCAAATCATCAGGTCTGCATTAATCTCCCCCATCCTCTGCAACATATATTTTCTTTTTCTTCAAACCCCAGCCACTGTTCATTGACGGATACCGAATGAAATACTCAGGTACTGAGAAGAACGTGGCTTTCTCCGTGACAGCGCCAGGCCAATCAATACTGTTACATGAGAAATACATAGCCCTGTGTACGTTATGACTCCAGTAGCTTGTATCTTGAACAGGAGTTTATTTGCTCCCCAAATGGAGTAGTGGGGGAGCAGAAGGAAACTGAGTATATACTGCTGAGCAGTGCAAAGTTAATGTGAACCTGTCACTTTGTCTTGCATGGTTGTGGCAGGCATGACTGATCTCAGAAGCTAAGTTTTCTATTCAAAAGATGCCATGTCAAGCCTCCAGGAAAAAAGACAGGTATGACAGACACTGTCAAACCTCATGCTGCCTGTGGAGCCAAGGGGAAGGTGTTGTCACAACCTATCTGGCAAGATCCTGGGAAGGCTGAAGATCCAAACTCTTGCTAAAATATTGTGGGCTCTAACGAGCAGGGCCCTCTCTTTCCTCTTGCACCAAATTGTATTGTAAGTGTTATGTCTACCTTCATTTTGTAAAGCGCTGCGCAAACTGTTGGCGCTATATAAATCCTGAATAATAATAATGTATAATAATAATAAAAGATGCTCCATCAAAGCTCCGGAGTGTTGTCTCCCAAGATCCCTGATCCTCACCTTTCCGAGGACCATACCGGAAAACCTGTAATGTCACCTCCATCTAGAAATTTTATTATTTTCCCAATGTATGTTTGTGTGTGTGTGCTTGTTTGGGGTTTTTTTTACGTCGTTTGTACACCACCTTACTGAAAAGCTGAATGAATGAGTACACCTTGCATGCTGCACATTCCACTTTAAGAATATAAGACATATAATGAAAAAAAATAAAGCTTTTCAGAAAGACAGTGCTATGTTTAATGTTCTATGGTCAGCTAAACTCAACTGGCATCACATTGGCAGTTGTTTAGACCATTGTAAAAACAAATGTCGGTTTGTTCTAAGTAATTTTTATTTTTTTACTTCACACATACATTTTTGTGATTATGGCAATTACAATGAAATCAGATCCTGCAACAATGCTGTACTTATTTCTCAGAATCATTGGCAATACACTTGGCACAGCTGGTGCTCTATTGTGAGTTACAGGGATTTATTAGTGGTGGAGATCCATATCTCTAATTATGCTTTTTATTAAGGGTTAGTGCTTCTAAAATTAACATATTTTCTTTCTTACTGTGTTAACAGACACCTAAGTGATGCTAACAAAATATTTTGCATATATTTCAAAACGTCTGGCTTTGTATATATCTTTACCCACTATTGCCATTGCAATAAGCAGTTTGAGTGATGTGTCAGGTACAATTGACTTTTCTTGCTATGATGAGGAAGTTGGACATAAGTTAGCAAAGCTATAACCAGTTCTCAGATAACAGTTCCTGGAAACTTTAGAGATCAGGAGTTTCAATACTTGTAGTATGACTTCTGCTGTCCAAGCCAAAACCAGCTAATTGACCAAAAACAATACTAAAATACATTTTAACCGTTTTATTCAAATTCCTTTTTGGTCATTCCCTGATACTACTATAATTTGGTTCAACCCCACAGGTATGTGATAATATACGAATATGCCAATTTAGAAGCATCACAAATGAATAGTCTTCAGCCCTTGAGAATTTTATATAAAGAGAATCTGTCACTTTGCCCATTTTAACTCACTTATACTTCATCCCACTCTGACTCACTTATACTAAAGTCTGCCACACTTCCATGCTGCTCTTTTGCTCCATCAAGAGTTTTGGAGTATGGGAAAGCACGTGACCTCTTCCTATGGGGGCCAATTGCCTGAACATTATCACTTGAGGGAGGGTGGAACAGAGTTGCAGGGGAAGCACAGGGAGGGGTAGTATAAAACAGTATCTATTTATCCAGCCATACATCTTGTGAGCTAATAACTTCCTGTGCTTTATGGCTCTGAACTGTTATCATTTAGAATTGTTCCCCTGCTATCTTTGTGGTCTATGAAAGGCCTCCCTCTATTATGGAAAAGAGAGGGAGGTTTTGCGTATTCCTAGCATTGTATTATATAATCCTAACGCACTCTCTTTACTAGGATATCAAAGCTGCTCAGTACGGTTGTCACCTTAGGACAAGAAAGTGAGTTTATGGAAGGATTACAGAGGTTTTTTTCGGTGGTTTTTAAAACAAATTTGAAAAACCCCCCAATATTTTTTACTTTTTACTATAAAACTTATCTAGTAAAAAAATTGAAAAAAATCTAATTTCTTCATAAATTTAGGGCAAAATGTATTCTGTACTTTGCTAAAAAAAAATCCCAATACATGTAAATTAACTGGTTTACGTTATAGTTATAGCGTCTACAAATGGCGGTATATATACTGGAATTTTTTTCTTTTTTATACGAGTAATGGCGGCAATCAGCGACTTATAGCAGGACTGCAAGGGGCATTCTGACACTGGGTGTGAACTGACTAATTGCCACTGACATCCCCAGTGACACAAATACAGTGATCGTTGCTAATAAAAAGCACTGACAGTGTACTAAAGACACTGGGCAGGAAGGAGACAACATCTGAGGTGATCAAAGGGTTAACAGTGTGCTGTTTTACATGATGTGCTGTTGTGTGTTTTACTAGAGAAACATGCTTCTGTGTATTTCTCTGCTGTGCAGAGAAATACAAAGCAACATGCCCTTGCTGGCAGGAGGGAGCCCTGTGTTGTTTACACACAGGTCTCTCCCCAGTCAGTTCTACATGACAATCGCTGAGTGGCAGTGGGGAATCTCCAGCTGGGACCCGGTGATTGACATGCCTAGCCGCCAATGGCAGCACGTGTAAGGCGACACGCGTCCCCTACCCAAAAATGCAAATATACGTGATTTTCCACAACCTTGCTGCCCTGTAGCAGTAGTTCTACTATAGGAGTACGGGCAAGCGGTTAAATAAAGAGAAAAAAGGGTGAAAAAAAGAAAAGTAATGCAGCTACCACATCTAAGGATGGGTAAGCTGCTGTACTATACATTTTTGTTTTTGGATTTACTCTTTTAAGAATCCTTATTTTCACAGTTCTGAAAACCCAGTGTTTGTATTTATCAGCGCTTAACCTGATCTAGTGCTGTTTTCATCAGCCTGAAATCTGTCTAAAAAAGTATACTATATATACATTAAACTGTACTGAGCAAATGAATGCATGCATTTGTATGGACATATACTGTACAAAGGGCAGAGACATATTCCTGGGAATTACAGGCCAGTCAGTCTAACATTAATAGTATGTAAATTATCAGAGGGGATGGTAAGGGACTATTTCCAAAAATTTGCAGATGATAACAGTATCATTAGTATTAATCAGAATGGATTTATGAAGGATCTTTCTTGGCAGACTAAGCTGCTAACATTCTATGTGGAAATGAGCAGCCGAGTAGATAGAGGAAGGACTGTGGATGTGGTCTTTCTGGATTTTGCAAACACATTCAATAGATTCCTCCATAAACTCCTAATTTACACATTGAGGTCTGTAGGCATGGACCATAAGGTTTGTACATGGATAGAAAGCTGGTAACAGGGGAGCGTCCAAAGGGTGGTGATAAATGGCATGTACTCAGATTGGTCTGGAGAGATAAATGGCTCTGTCCTGAAACCAATTCTGTTTAATTTATTCATAAATGATAGAGGTTGATATATATAGCTAAATCTCAGTGTTTGCTGATGATACAAAGCTGGTAGGGCAATAACTACACAGCAGTATATTGAAACTTTACAAGAAGACCTCAATAAAATAAAAGGGTGGTCAACTGCATGGTAAATGAGATTTAATGTTGAAACATGTAACGTAATGCTCTTGGGGGCTAAAAATAGGAATGTAAGTTACTCAATAGGGGGAGAAACTTTGGGGGAATCCAGAATGGAAAAATATCTGGGGGTCCTAGTGGATCACAGACTCAGCAATGACATGCAATGCCAAGCTGCAGCAAGCAAAGCTAGCAGAATATTAGAATGTATAAAAAGGGTATTTACTCAAGAGATAAAACAATAATCCTGCCTTTTTTAAAACTCTGGTTCGACCACATCTTGAGTATGCCATTCAGTTCTGGTCACCATTCCTCAGGAAGGATGTGCTGGAACTGTTGAGAGTCTAGAGAAGGACAACAAAGCTAATAAGGGGGCTGGAGGACCTCGGTCACGAGGAACAACTACAAACATTACACCTATTCTCTCTGGAGAAAAGACACTTGAGAGGAGACATGACCTCAATATACAAATATCTTAATGATGATTCTAGCATAGGGAATAAACTATTCAGTCTCAGGGAGCATAAGAAGACACAGGGCCACTCAATAAAATTAAGAGAAGAAGCGGTTTAACCTTAAGCTGCATAAGGGGATTTTTACTATAAGAGCAGTAAGGATGTGAAACTCCCGTCCACAATCGTTTGTGTTAGCAGTAATTATTGATCATTTAAAAACTCTTAGATGGGCTTTTTAGTGCACACAGTATATAGGGATATGGGAAATGGCTTTTGCCATGAACACACCCCCACACAGACTGAACTGGATGAACTGGTGTCTTTATTCTACCTAACCAACTATGAATGTATGTAACAATGTAACATATATGAACTGACATTTCTACCTCTGGCATTGAGGAGTGTTAAAATGAATGAGGTGTTGTGCATACTCATTACATTTCCCTGATCTGAAATAACATCATTCATTAATCTAGTTCAATCCAAATTTATATAACCAGTGAATAAAGTATTAATTTGCTTTCAATAGCATCTGCCCTTAAGCCTCATTTTTCTACTAAAATCATACAAAATATAAATTCACATTAGGGCCAGTTTGGACAAAAGTCCATTTATCTACCAGTATGGTCTTCAGCAATGGAAGGGAATGGACAATGTAGACAAGACCAAAATAAATATAGGCTGGATGTATAAACTCAATGCAAATATTTTTCTGGTCCTCAACAACAACACAGCTGACCAATAGATGTTAATTTACTGGCCACTCATTAATACAATTGATGTTTATGCAATGACCTCCCACTGCCTTTATTCCCTTGGCTGCACTGAAAATGAACCTACAGGATATTCCTTACCATAATAAAGAACTGCAGTTCTTTTCAGCAAACATCACACACTTCTCAGTTCAGAAGTAATGTGGAAGCACACTTAGGGCCTGTGTCAACAGACTTCAGTGGGCAAATGCAAATTTTCACATCAGCTTAAAACATTTCTGAGATTATCCAGCATGTGTTGCAGGTGCAGTTGACCTGCATATACCTGCTTCAGCTGCTGAAAAGCCTGACAACACCTTAATTACCCTAACTGCTCTTTTTCTGCAAGCCACAGAGGTGTATGTTCAGTGGCTTTTGAAAGTAGAAGTGTGATTCTCACCTTCAGTGACAGATGTAGGAGCTGTTGGAGTGGTATCTTCATATCCCAAGACCTTTGAAGTAATTGTAGTGGGCCAATCGCTTGCTCTTTCCAGTATACTAATGACTCCTTGGTGCGCTTTGGCCTTTTCCATCCCTTGCTTTGTGCTATATTCTTCCACTGTGCTGGGTGTAAAGGGGGAAATTGGATTCTGATGCACAGTCTCTTTCTCCCTTCCATAGTTTTTAATATTTTGGTCATCTTCAGGTATATTAGAATTCCACAAAGGAGTCTGTGCATCCCATTTTCCAAGCGTCCTTTCTGAAACATTGTCTCCCATATTTACAAAAGGAATGTGATTAGGTCCTATTTCAATGCTGTTGGTTAATGGGTCACTTCTGTTAAAGGCAAAACAACTTCTGTCTATGACACCTAAAATGGAAAAAGAAAAAATTAAAACACTGTCTGCATTAAAACTAGTATCTACATATATACAGTTAGGTCCATATATATTTGGACACAGACACAATTTAAATTTTTTAAAGAAAAACCCATTAACAACATCCAGACAAATAAACACTCTCCAGGAGATGGGCGTATCATTGTCAAAGTCTACAATCAAGAGAAGACTTCATAAGAGCAAATACAGAGGGTTCACCACAAGGTGCAAACCATTCATAAGCCTGAAGAATAGAAAAGCCAGATTAGACTTTGCCAAAAACATCTAAAAAAGCCAGATCCGTTCTGGAAAAGCATTCTTTGGACGGATGAAACTAAGATTAATCTGTATCACAATGACGGGAAGTAAAAAGTGTGGAGAAGGCTTGGAACAGCTTATGATCCAAAGCACACAACGTCATCTGTAAAACATGATGGAGACAATGTGATGGCATGGACATGCATGTCTTCCAGTGGCACTGGGTCATTGGTGTTTACTGATGATGTGACAAAAGACAGAAACAGGCGAATGAATTCTGCAGTGTTTAGAGATATACTGTCAGCCCAGATTCAGCCAAATGCAGCAAAGTTGATTGGACGGCGATTCACAGTACAGGACAGATGGACAATGGTCTAAAACACATTGCAAAAGCAACCGAGGGGCTTTTCAAGGAAAAGAAGTGGAATATTCTGCAATGGCTGAGTGAATCACCTGATCTCAACCCAATTAAGCATGCATTTCACTTGCTGAAGGCAAACTAAAGGCAGAAAGACCCACAAACAAAGAACAACTGAAGACAGCTGCAGTTAGAGCCTGGCAAAGCATCATAAAGGAGGAAACTCAGTCTTTGGTAATGTTCATGGGTTCCAGACTTCAGGCAGTCATTGCCAGTAAAGGATTCTCAACAAAATATAAAAAATTAACATTTTATTTATGATTATATTTATTTGTCCAATTACATCTGAGCCCCTGAAAATGGAGGGACTGTGTGTAAAAATGGTTCCAGTTCCTAAAATTTGTACTTGATATTTATGTTCAACCCCTTGAATTAAAGCTGAAAGTCTGCACTTCAAATTCATTTGGATTGTTTCGTTTTAATTTATTCTGGTGGCACACAGAGCCAAAAGTATGAAAATTGTGCCTGTGTCTAAATATATATGGACTTAACTATATACAGTATATATATAGTATAGAAATATATATATATATATATATATATATTGGGATCAGTCTAGAAAAATTATATCAGGTTTGGAAACATGCTATATGGTTCATTCCCCACTGTCTTCTTGTGTCTTTTTCAGACTGCTGCAAGATGTCTATGCCTAAAATCAACAGATGCATTTACTTGCCATGTCCGTCAAGAGGGATCTCAAGGTCTCAATCACTCTACTGATATTTTTTTATGGTGATTCTCAATAATTATGGAGAATGAAATGACAAATATAAGACTCCATGTAAAGATGTGCAGAACTGTAAACTTGAGTGGGAAGTCTCACACACATATAAAAAAATGTGTAATCAGAATCTCTAGATATTAGATGGTAAAATGTCATACCACCAACCAATAGATAGGACTCCTATATGTGTTTCAATGGGAGCTGTGCTGGAGGGGGAACACTTTGTTGCCACATGGTACAATCAATATGATAAGTAATTTCAAAGTTGGTGTGAAACTATGCTATAAACAATTAATAGTATCAAAAAGTGACATGAATTTAAAAAGCTGAAGCACAACAATAGGGCTGCAAACTCTTTTAAACATATGTTTAATAAAACTGTTATGTAAAACAGACTGACATAAAGAAAGGTACAGTAAATAGGCACAAGCAGACAGAAGGAGAGCAAAGTGAACAGAGACTTGCCAGACAGAATCCAGCCACACATAGATCAAAGTTATCCTATCCCTGAACCGCCCAAATTTTGATCCATGTATGGGTACTTCGGTTGTAAGGAAGTCAATTTTAATTTTTTTTTATTTGTTATTTAACAACAGAATCAAAATGCACAGAGCAAACTTGAATTCAACAAGCATACAAAGAGTCCAATATTCCCATACAGGCACAGTATCATCAAAACATTGATAGATGAGTACCCCCAAGTGGGGAGTGTAAACATATCAAAGTGCCTGGCTCCTTCGATATTAATACAAGCAGTATAAGACCCTGGTCACACTGGGTGCGACATGACATGCGATTTGCATGCCATGCAACTTGCAAATTGCATGCCAAGTCGCACCCTATTGTCCGCAATTACAGCGGTCATATTGGTGCGGTTCTGACTTGATCGTAGCAGCACCAATTTCTAAAGGAGTACATGCCCTACTTTTTGTGCAATTTGCAAAGACATCTGTGTCAGTTGTCTTGCAAATCACACCTGAAATTGGCATGTCCCCCGACCTTGAAATCGTGCGACTTCACTGTAAGTTGCACAATTTCAAAGTCAGGCTTGATGTGACCGGGGTGTACGTTTCTGAATTTGACTTGCTATGAGCCTCTTGTGTTCAACTGTATAGCAGACCCCAGAATGGGAGAGGAAAAAACAACACAAGAAGCAATCAATTGTGCTGCAGTGCTTGTGTTTTAGTCCTCATGCACACTTGACGTTTTTTCTGCTGCTGTTTTTGGCGTTTGACGTTTCTTTCTACAGCCAATAAACTCCCCAACATTTTATCCTATATGTCCATGCACACATAGGCTGTAGTCAACGTTTTTTGGCTGGAAAAAAACCCAAAACCAGTGGGTTTCTAGAGGAGTTTTTCAGATCTAAAAACGCTGAAATGGTGGAAAACGCTGTAAAACATGAAAACGGCTGTTTTTTAGCGTTTTTAAAGTGACATATTTTTTTTCAATTAGATTTTATGGAAAAGGAAAATTATTACTGCTTTTCCAGTTTTTGTCTCGGATGTTTTTGCTTCTACATGTCCTACATGTAACCAGATCATACCAAAGTTTATTTGCAGCTCTACTGGCTTTGTTCTCTTTGTTTGGCTTTGTTGACATACTGCATGCATCTACAGTCATTTCCCATTGTCCTTTGCAGTCCTATTGTCTCATATTAAAGAACTGTGTGCAAAACAGGAAGTGACAGTGTCCTGCTGAGTCATTTCCCATTGTCCTTTGCAGTCCTATTGTCTCAGATTACAGCACTGTGTGCAAAACAGGAAGTGACAGTGTTCTGCTGAGTCATTGCCCATTGTCCTTTGCAGTTCTAGTGTCTCAGATTACAGCACTGGGTGCAAAACAGGAAGTAAGTGTCCTGCTGAGTCATTTCCCATTGTCCTATGCAGTCCTATTGTCTCAGATTACAGCACTGTGTAAAACAGGAAGTGACAGTGTCCCGCTGAGTCATTTCCCATTGTCCTTTGCAGTCCTATTGTCTCAGATTACAGCACTGTGTGCAAAACAGGAAGTGACAGTGTCCTGCTGAGTCATTGCCCATTGTCCTTTGCAGTCCTATTGTCTCAGATTACAGCACTGTGTGCAAAACAGGAAGTGACAGTGTCCTGCTGAGTCATTGCCCATTGTCCTTTGCAGTCCTATTGTCTCAGATTACAGCAATGGGTGCAAAACAGGAAGTGACAGTGTCCTGCTGAGCTATTGAAACTTCTCTATATGCTCCTTTGCTCTCTCTGCTCTCAAAATGGTGGCGATGATGCATTCTGGGAAAGTGAGAGGCAATAAATAGCAAAGTGAGATGTTTGAGCTGAAAACCGCTAAAAAATGCTAATGCTGGAAACACGGAAAAACGTGGATAAACGCTATGCAAAAAATGCTGAAAAACGATTGTTTTTAATGCGGCTGTTATCAGCAGTGTGAGGAAACATCAAGTGTGCATGAGGACTTATAGATAAGATGCTAGCAGGAGGAGAGAGCACCATGAGAGACATGAGCTCACCAGTCTGCTTCTCCTTCACTGTCCAGTCACAGGCTGGGGGAGGGACAAGACCTGTGAGTATTACTCATCTGAGTTCAGAATAGAATCACGTCTCCGGCTATGCCAAAAAGGGCTGTGCTGTGTGGCAGAGTAGTGTAAATCCCAGAACTGAATGGAAATGCTACAATGTTTTTGGCAGATAAAACAGCTCCCTTATCTGTATATCAACTGTGCATATACTGTACATAGCTGTTTGCCTGGAGTTCAGCTGTAAGCTTAATGCATGCAAATGAATTCAGAAATTGAAAAGTTACATAATCTAATTACATCCTACAATCATTCCTATAAAACAAAGAAGTATATTAACAGTTTAAGGTTAATCTTTTAAAAAATGTAATGTTAAGGCACATTACCAGGCTAGAAAATAACAGGTTACCTTCATTCCTATATCTTAAGGTGTTCACAGTCAATCTAATATATTGTTTCAATGGGCAATTACCTTTACCCCACTTGTGATTGCACATAATGATACAGTGTCATTTTACATTATTTGCAATTAGATTACTGTAGCTCATTCAGTTTCCTGAACTGAGATAACATTTCCTCTTCATCGGCCTTTAAATGTCATGTATTTTAAGATTATCTTGCTCAGTACTGGTGTTTGAAAGGGCATCGTTCTGCCACATTGTATATTTAGAAACCAGCTATGCGGAAAATGGTGCTACCCGTGTTTGTTGTATGAAATTTATTTTTCATGTAGGATAATTTAAAGAACTCCAACCCTGTGTGGATTGTATATTGCTTTAACCAATAATAATGTTTGTGCCCACACGCAATGCAGTTGTTGTGACAGCTTTCTGCTTTCCCTTCAGTGGAACTAAAGCCATAAAGCAAATTAAATGATTTGTATGGCGCTCTTGAGTCCATGCTATAATCTAATATCCGCTTTCTTTTGAAAAAAAAAGAGAAAAAAAAAAGCTTTTTAAATTTAATCAGTCTTGCTTCTGCCATAACTCACTTTCAATCTTGTGTGTGTAAATATATTCCAGGCATTTCATGGTAAAACTATTTTTAGCTATGCCCTGTTAAAATGAGAAATAGGATTCTAAGAGAAGGCAACAATTGTTTTTTTTTTTTTACTTCCTTGCTGGGGGGGAAATAGAAGCACCGACTCTGATGTTATTGACTGCAGTTAGAATAACATACCTAAGGTTAGAAAAATATTCAATGTCATTATTTTATCATATATCAATTTATCAGCTGACTCCTTTCATGATACAACAGTCCTTTGTGTAATAAATTATTAGCTATCTAAAAAAAAAGGACTAAAAGACATTAATACAAAATGTTATAAATAAAAATGTAAAGTGGAACTATGGACTAACTTAACTAAAGAAAAAAACAAACAGTCTATTGACAGCAGAGCCAACTGTTTCTTTACCACTTTACAGTTTTAATTACCCATTGATCCTGCCAGTAAATTTGTTGATTTTTTTCGCATGCTTTAACATGGTGATACTGCTGTGTGTTCTGCATTTTAATGACACAGCAGCATTCTATCTGACCAAACTTTGTTAATACCTATACATAAATAACTTGCATGTGTTAGTATAGTTCTGGATACAAAAGCAAAACATATGTAGAGATGCAATGAATTCCGCTAATAAACATGTCCAGGAAGTCCTCAGAAGCTTGCATCACCCATTATATACTCGCAAATACGTTTTGCAATTGTTCGTAGGTGAAATCTACTTAGGCAGGTGATACTAATGACTGGGGCCTGCTATGAGTTATATCAAACAAGAGATTTTGCACACTTAAAGAAACAACCACTAATATGTACTTGTTCCACGTTCAAATATATTTATGAACCTTGTTATACCAGGCAACCTACCCCTTTTTTTTTTTTTAATGTAGGACCCAAGTTTGACCCACATTTAAAAAATGTTGCCAGTTTGTAACAGACTGAGACCTATCCCTTAAATAATGAAATATGGTAGCTAATCACCCACTATATCTCTTGTAGGGCATAGTGGTCAGAAACCACCACCAGCATGTCTAAGTCTGTACAGCTGATGCAATTCAAAATAATAATTTCATCCTTCTTATGGTAGACTAATGGTGGTAGCGAACGGTGAATCAAGCTGTGATAGAGAGAAACAAAGAAACTGCAGGAAAATCTCACCATTGGAGTCCTTCAGAGATGCAGTAGAATTTAGAGGGTGGTCCATCTTGGAGCCCTTGCAGAACTGAAATATGAGTTCTAAGCAGATTGGCCTTTAGAGGAGACCTGTACCAAGGAAGTATGAAGGCCACTATTTCTAACACCTCACTCTGAAAATATTAGTTCCTTGGCTTCATAAGGAGCTTCACTGCCGCGCTCCACTTTGTTAGCATGGAACAATACTGTCTGTTTATAAGTAGTCACATACTTCCATTTGAGCTCCTTCCTCTGACATAGTTCACCCTTAGTTGGACTCAGATCCTCCTTATGATTAAGCCCAACTTAAATGTATTAGAGGGAGGAGCTTATGAGGAAGTATGTGACTTCTTATCAAGAAATAGTAAAGCATAAGAATTTGCAGTATTCAAGTTTCTTTTGAAGTATGTTTAACCGATGGGGACAGACCAGTGGTGGTGCTAGCACCCCTGGTGGAGAGTCAGAACTACAGTAACATACTGACTCATTACTTTTGAAGTTATTCATCCAGAACAGGAATGGCTGGCTTAACTCTGACTTTACCGATTTCCAAGAAAGTGACTCAAAATTGACAGGCAATTAGAATTTTCAGAAGATCATAAATGGCAGCCTCCATATACCTCTGAGTGTTCTGTTCTAATCTCAATAAAAAATAAAAATTGTTTTCATTAGGAAGGACATGAAAAGGCATCCCATGGAATGTGTACTTCGTGCAGTCAGCGTGTTTCCCCCCATGCCAATGATTTGAAGTCCCACTGACTAAGTTATCTTCTCCAGCATGAATAAATGTGCAAATCATTAGAGAGAGACAAACTCTCAGGAATATCACAAGGATGTTTCCTTCATTACTCATCATACATATGCATTAGACACACTTGCAATTTTCCCAGTTACTAAGCTTAGATTGTGCTTGTAAAAAATTGTGTATTACTAGCTTTCCAATTAACCCATTGAATATTTTTTTTCAAAGTTGTCTAACTGTAGGTGCTCGTAGGTCTAAACAGCTGACAGCTAAATACACAATATAACAAAATCAGTATATACAAACTGCTTATTGGGACAAAAATATTAATGTATATCTAATGCTAAAACTTTTTTTTATCTTGGATGGATTAGGGAAGGATTAAAGCTGCTGTCCGTTTTTTTGCCATCTGTGTTACAAAAGAGAGATTTTCCTTTACTTCCTGTCTTGTATACTCAATAGGAAGTGACAACATATCTTTCTAATGTGATGAAAATCCGGTCTTAGACCATTGTCCTGGGAACCAGTGTACCCACTGGAAGACTTTCCTTCTATTCCTGTTATTGTGGCTAATAAATTATAGTAAATTTGTAACTAAAGACTTCAGGCAGTCATACATAACTAAACACTCACAATAAACTCCCCTTATTTGCTCCACCTTGGTCTGTAAAATATATAATAAAAAGTGTTATGTTATAACTATTTGATAAGAGCAAAAAAAATTACCAGCGGATCCTGCTAGAAGTTCAATAATCTAATACCTTTCTGTGCTGCTTACCTGAGGAAAGTGTTCTGCAGTCCTAACACAATTCCATTCTTGCTGTATCTTCCTGCCAGCTACCCTGTGTAAAGAAGCTATACTATACTATTGATTGCCAGTTTTGTTGATGGCTCAGATGGACCTGAATACTCTCTTGCCTGCCACCTGCCCCACATCCTCTGCTAGAACCTGACCTCTCTTCTGCCGTCTTGCACTTTGTTAGCATGGATTGCCATGACCTTTCATCTGCTGTCTTACCTGTTGCCTGCCTCTGCCTGAATCCAACCAATCTTCAATTACTCCCTGGTATACCATCTCCACATCACCCCTTAGTGGGGCAATCTAGAGGGCCGTGACCTGGAAACAGCATACCAAATCTACCATCAGAAGCTCTGGTAAAAATTCTGATGCTTGAGACTTCATGCCTCAAGAGAGCCTGCATCACCCATAAAAGGGGTGTTGCCATAACATCTTCCTTCAATTGTAGAAGACCTGGAACTACTTTAAAAAAATCATGTAGATATACTGCAGATATTGTAGAAATGTAAATATTCTGTCTGATGTCTTCAATCAATGTATTGTTTTGAATGATTAGATAAAAAAGTAAGATAAGAACATGCCAAAAAATATATGCATTATGTAGTTTCAGTACATTACCTAGGGTCTTGTGTTTTATTGCAAAAAATATTCCATTGATTTCAGTTACATCATTTTTCTTTGTATGAAATCTGGAAGTGGTTTTACCTAAATTTAAACAAGTAGGATTTCTTTATAAGAAGCCTCTGACTTTATTCGTACACAATCTTTTTGAAGTACTTGGCTGATAAGTCCAGACCCAGCAAACGTTAATCACTACTGATAAAGCTTTGGTGATGCTAATAGACAGCAGGTAGGTGAAAGTAAAATGAAAACTGGTTTCACATGTTGAGGACAAAAGGTAGAACTTTGAAAACTCTGTTCACATTCAGGTGACTTCAGTTATGCTCTTGTCCCATTGTTGTTCTACAACTTATTTAAAGGAAATATTTAATACTTTTTCATTTTTTTCTTAGGCATGCAATACATGTAAGTGTGATCTGTTTAAAGAACTCAATAAAGTAACCCATCCCTAGATTAAAGTAAGGTGAGTGTAATTATGTGCATTACATCTACTTTCACTCTTCTGATCTAGAGATCCTTACAGTACCAGCAATGACATATGGCAAGTCACTATATTCTGATTAAACAGAAAGAAAAACTATTCAGTTGTTTTCTGAAAAAGAAAAATAAATAGGAAAAAAAGCTATGGAAATAAACATTCTTCTCAGCCTCCAGAATTTGCCTGTGGTAATAAGTAGCAATGCAATTTTTTATCAAAAAAGTACTGAATAGAAGCACCAAACTTTATTTGAAAAAACTAAGGAAAGAAAACAATACACCTACATCTAGCCGACAACATGGCCCCCTGAAGTTGTTTTTCTTTCGAAGATACCGTAGCAGCGGAGACAGGATTTTCACCCCCCATTAGAGATTTCTTGGTTCCTGCTTTTCCGATATTAATTACCTGACAGTTACACAAACTCTTTTCAAAATAGATTCAGCAGCAGTAATTTCTGCTTTATTGAGTGGGTCATGTTGGAGTGTCTGTGCCATGATACCAGTGCTGGAATGACCAGAATGCTTAGCCACAGAAATGAACTCGGACTCCAGTGTAAATATAAAACTTGCTCCTGACCCCTCCATCTTTTCATCCCCCCCGGACAAACTGAGAGGCTTTTATCCCTCACTGAATACCCACTTCCCCCGTGGATGTTGGCTCTGTGATCTCTTCTTTGGGGCTCTGAATCTGCACACATGAAATGTTTATACTCTGTTACAGATACCCCACATCCTGCACAGGATGTTTCCGGCTCACCCTTCTAGATGTTGGCGTTGTCCTGAGGATCCAGCACCATTTTTGCATATCTTTTGGAGCTGCCCTGTTATCCAGAAGTTCTGGGCAGGCATAGCTGACAATATATACTCTACAACTACCATTTCCGTACCACTGTCTATTGAGGTCTGTCTGTTGGGTTTGGCTCAGGCCTTAGCTATCTCTCACACCAGGAGAACCTTGATTGGTTTATTGCTTTTATATGCTCGTAAAGCCATACTCTTAAAGTGGAAGTCCCCTCGTGCCCCCACATACAGTTTATGGAAACATTTGGTTAATACGGTCCTCCCACTATACAAATACACTTATGAATCTAGGGGATGCCCCGATAAATTTACTAAGGTGTGGCATATATGGACTGACTCTAGCAAATCAGTCTCTTCCAGCTCTGATCAGGATTGAGGTATGGGTTTTCCATCTCTCATTGTAGGGTGTTTTGCTCAGGTGTGAGGTTGCCAACAATCTTCTTTCGGAAAGTAAATGTTTTCTGCCATAACTAAGTCCTGTGATATCATTAGGTGCGGTTGTCGTCTGTTTGTTGTTGTTGAACTTTGCTTTGTTTTGTTATGCTTTTTTTTTTTTATTATTTTGTGACTTGATCAAGCCTAGGTATGCCCAATAGGCTTTGTTTTGTATTTTCCACTCATAAACGTCAAAAAAAGAAGAAAGGCCAAAAGAGGCAACAGGTAAAGTCAAGAACACAGCCATAAAAGGTAACAGGAAGAGTTAAAAACAAGGTCAGAACAGGTAACAAGATGGATCAGGAATAAGGCCAGATAATTTTACAGAATGGTTCAGGAACAAGGCCATATAAGGTAAGAGGAAGGGTCGGGAGCAAGGTCAGAACAGGTAGCAGGAGGGGTCAAAAAGAAGGCCAGAAGAGGTAAAAGGATGGGTCAGGAACAAAGCCAGAGCATGTTGGTTATGGATGGGTCAGTAACAGTATCAGAGCATGGATGGCTCAGTAACAAACCCAGGACAGGTACTAGGATAGGTCAGGAATAAGGCTAGAGCAGACAACAGGATGTATCAAGAACAAGGAGAGATCAGGTTTCAGGATGGGTCAGAAACATCCAAACATTCTGTTATCATTTGATCTAGGACTTTACCTACACAAATTCTATGAATGTTCACAGTGTTTGTGCAATTGAATTCCTATATTTCAAATCCATACTGGTAGGTTAATTAGCACGTATATATGTGACTCCTGTGTGGACATTAGATTGTAAATTTATTCTGTGCGGGGAACAATGTGAGTAGTGACTATGTATAATATGTTGTCATTATTATTGTATATATTATTTGCCAAGCGAGGAAGATAGAATTTATCAAAAACATAAGCAAGTTGTAAGACGCACACTTACATTACATAGATAGAGGTTAGGTTTTTAAACTATTTGATAACTTTTCCAATATTCCACTGTGAGCCCCCAATGATACCAGCAAGCTGTCTTACCACCTTCCTCTAGCCTTTTGTAATTTGGGCAGGGGTGGGGGGGTGGCTGCCATGTAGGCGAATATTGTGTTTTAGTGCAAAGTCAGCTTTAATACTATGCAATTTTCTATCCAACTAGCAGGAATTCTAGTTTAGTTTTGGCACATAAAGCATTGCTTTAGCATATTCTAAAAGAAACTTGTTGTTTACAGATGGGTAGAGGGTGGGGTACATCATGACAAACACATTTTATTTACTGCCTGGGCTTCCTCGATCATTTAAACTTTCAGGGCAGGACTGAAGCTGATAGGTACATGTAAGAAACTTCATAATACTGGCACTTTTAACATTAGGTTTTCCTGTATGTGAGAGAAGCAGGAAACTTGCATCGCGTGTTCAAGCAGCACTAGCAGTTGTGCTCAAGTATCATCAGATTACCAATCAAGGAAAGGGAGTCAACTGTCAACTACACCCAGATGAAGATCAAAGGAAAGTCTAGGAGGCTGCACTAAAGCAGATATACACTTTATTGTACAGAAAAACAGCTTAACCGCTTCCCGTCCGCCCTATAGTAGAAATACTGCTACAGGGCGGCACGGGTGCGCAAGATCACGTATATATATATATATATATATATATATATATATATATATATACATGATTTCGCATTCCCGGGTAGGGGGCATGTCCGAGCCGCCATTTGCAGCCACGGCTGTCAATCACCAGGTCCCAGCCGGTAATTACTCGCCGATGCCCAGTGATTTCCAAAGATCTCCAATGGGTAGAAGGACTGTTTTGTTTACTAACAGTCCTCCTCCCTGTTAGCTCAGGCACACTGCTCTGGATGGCTGTGCACAGCACAGCCATCCAGAGCAGTGTAATTACAGTGAAGCACACTGACACGGCCCCCTAGTAAAACACTCCCTGCACACAGTTAACCCTTTGATCACCCCTCATGTTAATCCCTTCCTGCCCAGTGCCACTATAAGTCGCTGATTGCTGCCATTACTAGTAAAAATTTACAAAAAAAAAATTCCAGTATATATACCGCCATTTGAAAACACTATAACTTTCACGTAAACCAATTAATTTACACGTATTGGGATTTTTTTTTAGCAAAGACATGTAGCAGAATACATTTTGGTGTAAATTTATAACAAAATTAGATTTTTAAAAATTTTTTACTGGACATTTTTAATAGCAAAATGTCAAAAATATTGTTTTTTTTTCTCAAAATTGTCAGACTTTTTTTTTATAGCTCAAAAAATAAAAAACGCACAGGCGATCAAATACCACCGAAAGAAAGCTCAATTCATGGGAAATAAGAACGTAGATTTAATTTGAGTGCAGTGTTGCATGACCACGCAATTGTCAGCTAAAGTAACGCAGCACAGTAAAAATGGCCTAGTCAGGAAGGGGGTTAATCCACAGGGGGGCAAGTGGTTAAAAATACCATACTGTATGCTAGTGGGGGAAAAAAAGGTTCACACATATCACGCTAACCTCTGCGCTTCATCATACCTCACAACAGGGTCTATATTTCCCTATGTATAGACTTTGCATCATTCTTGTTATGGGCTATGATTAAGTGTTGAGGCTAACATGATACATGTGAACCTTTTTTCCCCCCATACAGTATGTTGTTTTTAAGCTGCTTTTCTATACAATAAAGTGGATATGTGCTTTACTGCGGCCTCCTGGACTTTCCATTGATCTACAGCACAGGTGTGCGCACTGGGCCAGCACACATGCTGAAGGATTGGGGAGTGCAGGAGTGGTGAGCCTACCTGGAGCAGCCCTACCTTCTCTCACACCCAGATGAAAAACAGAGGTACAAATAGCTGTTGTATGGCTAAATGGTTAGCATTTCTGCCTGGCAGTACTAGGGTCGTTGGGTCAAATCCCAGCCACAGCACCACCTGCCTGGAGTTTGCATGTTCTCCCTGTGCGGGGTGCGGGGGGGGGGGGGTTTCTCCAGGTACTCCGGTTTCCGCCCACACTCCAAAGACATGCTGGTAGGTTAATTGGATCCTGTCTAAATTGGCCCTAGTATGTGTATGTATGAATATGAGTTAGGGATCTTAGATTGTACACCTCTTGAGGGTTAGGGATTGACGTGAATGTACAATATATATGTTTAAAGCGTTGTGTAAATTGACAGTGCTATATAAGTATCTGAGATAAATAATAATAAATGTAGCTTATATGCATTTTAAACCTTTCATTTTCAATTTTGACTGCAGTGTTCAAGTACTGTATATAACAATCTTTTTTGTGCAGCAATACTATATCTAATATATTTTTTAAGAAAACTGTGTTTATTGTTTATGGGTAACTTTAGACTATAGGAGTTTACAGGTCCTCTAAAAGAGTCCATTTTGTATCCCTGAAGATCAGAGATGTGGGCTTTAACCTCCCTGGCGGTATGATCATGTCAGGAATTTTGTGCTGAAAGCGGTACCATTTTTTTGCATGGAAATATGTAGTTTTTTAATTGTAGGCTGTAATTTTTAGGAATAACTCACTGAAATCTGTCCGAACAAGAGTCTATTAAACATTCCGGATATGATAAAACTTGAAACACAAAATCATAAATTATAATTTAATTAATAATCATAAAAAATAATAATATAATAATAATCAATTTAATTCAATAATATAATCAAACCAAAAACACTGAAATTTGAAATACAGAGGCAAATTCGCACATCGCTGAGCAAAGTCGCAAAATCGTTTTCAGTGTCTGATGACGAATTTCCCCACAAATCATTATCACTCAATTCTGCAAGTGGTTCTGATTTACTATCGCTGTTCTAAAACCGCTTTTGATGTAAAGGGACGCTTTTTGGCCGCCATGGACTTTTCTAAGTTTCCAGGCAGAAAGAACAGTCAAAATGCAGGCAGGGCACAGGACAAAGCAGTGGGGACAAAATGTATGTGAAATGCAGTGAAAAAGCAATGACAGCAAAAATGTCATTTTTTAAAAATTTCAAATTTCCCGCCGGTTCCGCCGCCCGAACGTTCCGACGTCACGGGGACCGGAACACGGAAGTCAGATGCCGGCATCCGCCGGAGGAGATGGACGGGGACGCTGCAGGGGACACATCGTGGGAGCGAAGGACAAGGTAAGTGCTGCAGGGACCCCCAGAGAACGCTGCATGGTAAGCCCGAGTGTAGCTCGGGGTTACCGTTCTTGGTATAGAAATTCTACCCCGAGCTACACTCGGGAAAACCGCCAAGGAGGTTAAAGAAGAGAATTACATTTTCTTTCAAAACCACACACCAGAGATAAGTAGGTTTTAACTATTCATCTTAGTTATGCATTGGAATATTTCACACTTAAGATGACCCGAGAGAGAGTTTAGTAGCTCAGAGAGATATCTGAGATGAGAAGTTGGCACCAGAAGAAAAGAGATTTAAGAGTGTTGAAGGGTACATGTTGTAGTTGAAAGCAGCTGAGCTATGCTCTACACTGGTCATGGAAAAAACAGAGTACCATTATCTAACAAGAACATAGTTACTCAAGAAAAAACTTGCAGCACCCAATAAAAAACGATCCTTGACTAATTCTATGGTGTGATGATGGAGTAATTGAATTATAGTGTAAAATATAGCCACATTATTGCCAGGCATGCCAATAATTCATACAGTATAAAATGTACCTACTTGAACTAAAGGATACCATGGCATAATAATTCAGCCATAGTCACCATGAACCTAATACTACTTTGTACATATAGTTGTGTTCAAAATAATAGCAGTCAGACATTACTAACCTGATCAATCACTGTATTTGGTAGAAATGATATTTCTACATGGCAAATAAATTACTTGCAGGTGTAGTAGAGTAATAGAAATCCAACAGACCCAACAGTCTTGACAAGCATGCTGCTGATTCTGTGTAATTGAATCACTAATTGAAAGGGGCATGTTCAAAATAATAGCAGTGTGGAGTTCTATTAGAGAGGTCATTCATTCTTTAAGAAACAGGTGGCAATTATTGCCCTTATTTAAGGAAGGAAGGCAGCAAATGTTGTATATGCTGGTTACAGTGCATTTCTCTCTAAAATTCTGAGGAAAATGGGTCGTTCCAGACATTGTTCAGAAGAACAGCGTACCTTGATTAAAAAGTTGATTGGAGAGGGGAAAACATATAAAGAAGTGCAGAAAATGATAGGCTGCTCAGCTAAAATGATCGCAAATGCTTTAAAATGGCAACCAAAACCTGAAAGACGTGGAAGACAGCAAAAAACTACCATTCGAATGGATAGAAGAATAGCCAAAATGGCAAGGACTCAGCCAACAATCAGCTCCAGGAAGATCAAAGAAGGTCTAAAGTTACCTGTGAGTACTGTTACAATTAGAAGACGCCTATGTGAAACCAAGCTATCTGCAAGAAGCCCCCGCAAAGTCCCACTGTTGAAAAAAAGACGTGCTGAAGAGGTTACAATTTGCCAAAGAGCAAATGGGTGTTCCAACAAGACAATGACCCCAAACACACCAGTAAAAAGTGCAACGTCTTGGTTCCAGACCAACAAGATTGACATTATGGAGTGGCCAGCCCAATCCCAGGATCTTAATCCAATAGAAAACTTGTGGGGAGACATCAAAAATGCAGTTTCTGAGGCAAAACCAAGAAATAGAGAAGAACTATGGAATGTAGTCCAATCATCCTGGGCTGGAATACCTGTTCACAGGTGCCAGAAGTTGGTTGACTCCATGCAACACAGATGTACAGCAGTTCTCAGAAACAGTGCTTATACAACTAAATATTCATTAAGTGATTCAAAGGAAAGCAAAATCTTCAAACATTTTTCAGTTTATATAGTGAATGTTTGAGTTTGTAAAGAAGAATACAAACACTGCTATTTTTTTGAACAGTCTAATATTCACTTTTCTTCAATTTTTTTAGAGGAACAACACAAATTTGATATATTTTTCTTCATGTTTTGATTTGGAATAGAATGTGTAGTGTTCCCAATGCATTTGTGTGTATGGAAATAAAAGCTATTAGAAGGATTTTGAGCTTTATTCACTTTTTTCAACACACTGCTATTATTTTGAACACAACTGTATGTAGGCATGTAAAATGTACCTTCTACTAGTTTTAAAATACGACGCTCAATTCACAAAATTTTAAAGCTAAACTAAAGGAATTACATGCTTACATTTAAATTGAGTTGCATGCTTACATTTGCCCTGCTTGGCACAACACAAGTATTCATTACTCTAACTGATGGACCACTTGGAAACCTGGAATTCACTTTTGTAGTCAGCGCTACTACAGTGATAGTTGTGATAGTTTGGGACCTGGTCAGGTTTTATGCATGACTTAGAGCAACCCTGCACATGACCCAGAGGATCAAGGCAATGATTGTAGTAGTGCTGACAGTGATTTCCAGCTTCCCCAACAGACCATCAGGTATTAGTAATACATATTTACATTGTGCCAAGCTGGACCAATGTATGTGTGCAATATAAATCATTTCTGGAGTTCAGCTTAAACACAAATATAACTCAGCATTGTGACTGGAATTTTCAAAACTCATTAGAAGAAAAGGAAAATAATTGTCCCTTTTTTAATAAGGATCTTTTTATGATGTGTTAGCTTTGTGAATTGAGCCTATTTTCTCATCTGTCTGGATCAAAAGGTTACAAAAAAATACATGACATCATTTCATGCAAAACTTTTTCAGTGTAGCATTTGTTTAGTTCAATAACTGTTTATTGGTTTCAACAAGAAAAATACAAAGGTTAGAATAGTCCAGATGTTAACAAGGAATAGATATCTGCAATACAAAAATATTTTAACATGTTACAAAGGGAAAGACTGCACTACAGTAACAGTACAGAAATTGGCGTGAAAAAAGTCTTTATTAAGACTATAGACCATAAATATCATTTAATGGGTAAATCCCCTTTAGTAAGAAAAAAATATAGCAAATAAAAAAATATATATATATAGCACATACAATTCCTACACAAGCCAAGTTGTAATTGAAAGTTATTAAAAATTACCTTTCTTTCCCATATTTTCTTTATTAAATTCAATGCAATTGGGCAACCTGAAGGCGTTCTGTACACACTGCGTACAAAGCACCCCCAGAAAAAACATTTCCTGCTTGTGGGATTGGATCACTGATTTTCCCAAAAGTCAGCACTGAGATACAAGTCATATTTGAGGCATCCACTGCAACAGGAATTCAGTTTTAGTGAGATATTTCCCATTTTTAAAGGGAAGCAGACCCTGCACCTTTTTCTCATTAGAACACTGAGAGTGCACCAGCTGATTATAATGAACCAGTTACCAAAGTCTGTGATCTGGTGAAACAAACAGCTATTTCTTCACAGCAACAAAAAGTAAGAATCTGTTTCCATGCTTGTTAAAATCCTTGCAATGTACATTGATCACCAAGATGACACTGTTTTTTTCTCCTCAGCAGAAGCAAAGTTAGTCTTTAAAAACATGAAAAACATGGATATCAACAAACTGTAAAAGGCTGTTTTGAGAAAGCAAAAAAAAGAGGTGAGGGAAGATGGAGGAAAGATGGGGGTAGGGGTAAGGGTAAGCAGAGGGTATGGGCCAAAAGAGGGGAGTGTAGATAAAAAAAATAGCCAAAACTTCTTATCTAATTTTGGAAAGCGCAGTGAAGGGTTAGAGCCTTTTTCCAGGTTTTTACTGTCATCTGTGTCTGTACTAGGGAAATTTGACATTACTTTCTGTCAGTACAACAGGTGAGAGGAAATCTCTCACAAATTGATGCGCATGCTGGATCATGTGAGTAGCAGAGTTTGTGCCATTCTACTGCAATGTTCATTTCTAGCAAAGCTGCAGATGACTTGATTCATCTTCTTGTGCTAAACTCCCTTCCCAATATGAAGAGCAATAGAAATGTCAGAGTTCAGGGGCCGATTTATACAGCAGACATACTGCAGCTTTAAAAAATAAATATATTTCACATTTATAAAGCTCACATTTATACTCCTCTGAAAGGGTGTGTGTTAAAAAAGCAGGAAGGAAGAGAAGAAGAGTTGGTCATTTTTTGAATGTGCTCTAAAATGCAGGCTGTGGTGCACCTTAGTTGAGTAAAACAGAGAGCAGATAGCTATCTCTGCTCTCTGTTATAAATCTGCCCCTAAGTTTCAAAATAGTGTTGAGAGTTGTGTAGAACAGCTTCACATTTTCACTAGAGAACAGTAGATATGGACATTAGAAAAGCAATTTGGTATCCGCTAACGTGATTTGTTTATTGGAGGACTGCCCATGTAACTATGTTTATATTCTGCTCCATTAAACCGCAGTGAAATAACTTTCACATTGGCATGGTCCCTGGGCAAAGAGGACATCTACTACAACAAGTGTGCCAGCAAGGGCAAAGACATGACTCTGTAATGTGACTGTTACCTGATTTGCTCAACCCTGAAAGCTCTCATACTCCCATGAATATGACCAAGTTTAGATTAGCAATTATTTCTGCTGTAATTTTTTTATAATGAACTTAACATTGAAATTCATGTTTCACGTGAGGCTGAAGAGCATGC
Source organism: Staurois parvus (assembly GCF_062004578.1). NCBI lineage: Eukaryota > Metazoa > Chordata > Amphibia > Anura > Ranidae > Staurois > Staurois parvus. The sequence goes on from NW_028318776.1 coordinate 3,989,486, forward strand.
ATTCATGTTACCAAATACACAATTCTCATAAAAACATTACCTAATTCATGCCATGAACAAAAGTCTAGACAGACAAGGTTTACTCTCTGCCACTAATTGCCTGAGGGACCCATATCCCTCTTCCTTTTCTCTTTTGTATATCTCCTTCCCCTTAGAACACAAAGTTCTCTCTCTCACTCCACCCTTACCACTCCTTTTCATCTGGGTCAATGCCTGTGTCTACCTTCTGATACACTATTATTACATCTAATGTACATTCTGCAGATAAACTAGTTTCCCTTAATGCAAAATTTATCAATTTTTTTTTAAATCTCTCTCTCCCCCCCCCCCTCTCGACAAACCTTCCCAAAAAGGGGTGGAGTGCACACCAGCATTATCCAATCAATCATTAGTCCAGGCCCTTATCTCAACCCATCATTTGACATTCACATAAGGTACAACTTTAAAGGTGTTTGAACAGACAAGGCCTTCTTATAATTTACATTCTAGGGATCATTTAGACAGAAAGTGAAGATGCTGCCACCAGCACATTTATGTTAGGGTAGCCACCCAGGGAGATTTCATTGCCATGGTTGGGATTCAAACCAACAACCCTAGCATTGTGAGGCAGTAGTGCTAACCACTCATCCATGGAGCTGTAATACTAATCCTACCTGTATTTCTGTGGTGTGAATCAACCCTACGTCCCTGGGCAAGGTCAGTGTAACTAGCCAGATATCTCAAATGTGACACGAATGTTGTACTATGTTGCCAATTCACATGTATGTTGGTTCTATGTATCCAAATACAAAGGATTGCAATACTAATACAGGTGTACCTCGGTTTATCCAAACCTCGGTTAATGTAATTTTCGGTTTCCGAATGAAAATCCATTGAAAATAATGCCTCGGTTTACACAATTCTTAATAATTTTTTTCGCAATACAAAGTGTATGTCGGCGCCGATTTTTAAATGCAAATGCCAGCCTCTTTTTTTCTTCACTATAGTTCACAAGCTTAGAAGTCACTTTCCCCGAAGTTACAGAAAACTTTGTATCTTTTAATAAACTAAAAGTAAACATTGCTTCGTTTAAGGATATAAATTCAAAGAAAACTTTCTCTTTTAGCTGGGGGAAGTGACAGCTTAATTTCCGAGCTATAGTGAAGAAAAAAAAAGGGAGAATTACATTTAAAAACCAGCACCATAATAAATAAAAAATGGCGTGGGATCCCCCCTCCCATCCACACCAAGCCCTTCGGGTCTGGTATGTATCTTAAGGGGTAAATTCATGCCAAAATGCAAAAAAAAAAACCGGCGTCCATACCTGACCCTTATCCGATCATGCAGTCCGGCAGGTCAGGAAAGGGGGGGGAGACGAGCGAGCGCCCCCCCCCCCGAAACATACCAGGCCACATGCCCTCAACATCACGCATGTGACATGGGGCGGGGTCATTCAGATGATGTCCCCATGTGGCCCCGCCCCTTACATATTTAAGAGCTATCACCCAAGCTCACACCAGCAGAAGACTGAGCAGCCGTCGACGGAAGCGGAACTTTTTTTTTTCTTTTTTCGGGTCGCCGGCGCCTTACACCGTGATTGATGTTGGATCTATTTCGGGGGACATTCTTTGAGATTTCTTTGTTATTAAAGGACTTGTCAAAGACTGTGTCCTGTGTTTTTTTACACTACACTTTGGTTTTTTTTTTGTGAATTAGTAGCGTGTACCCCATACTCATTCACATGGGGGGGGATCTGGGGGCCCCCTTGTGAAAGGGGGCTTCCAGATTCTGATAAGCCCCCCGTCCGTAGACCCCCACAATCACCAGCCAGGGTTGTGGGGAAGAGGCTCTTGTCCCCACCAACATGGGACAAGGTGGTTTTGGGGGGAGCCCCTCCTGCCCCAAAGCAACCCCCCATGTTGAGGGCATGTGGCCTGGTATGGTTCAGGAGGGGGGTACTCGCTCGTCACCCCCCTTTCCTGACCTGCCGGGCTGCATGCTAGGATAAGGGTCTGGTATGGATTCTGGGGGGGACCCCACGCCGTTTTGTTTTAATGTTGGTGTGGAGTTACCCCTTAATATCCATACCAGACCCGAAGGGCTTGGTGTGGATGGGAGGGGGGACCCCACACCATTTTTTTATTATTTATTTAATTTACGGAAATTCTTTAACATCCAGCTGTCAGTGGGGAACCCCGCTGACAGCGGAAACATTAACACATGGTTGTCGCTACTAAAATCCTGCATGAGTTGTTTTATCAAGCCATACGGCATTTTAGTAGTGAAAACCAATGCAGCGTTCATGTTTCAGCTGTCGGCGGAGTTCCCCACTGACAGCTGAATGTTAAAGCATTGTAGGAAATTAAGGATGTCACGTGGGGCGGGGACATCATCTGAGTGACCCCGCCCCATGTGACATCATTGATGTCACATGGCATGGGGTGGGATCACATGCGTGATGTCCCCGGCTGGCCCCGCCCAATACATATTTAAGAGCTGTCACCGAACCTCACTGCAGAAGGCTGGGGAGCCACCGTCGGAAGCGGAACTTTTTTTTTTTTTCTTTTTTCGGTTCGCCGGAGCCTGACACCGTGATTGATGTTGTATCTACTTTGGGGGACATTCTTTTATTAAAGGACTTGTCAAAGACCGTGTCCTGTGTTTTTTTACACTACACTTTTAGTTTTTTTGTGAATGAGTAGCGGTTCCATATACCCCATCCTCTTTCACGTGGGGGGGGCGGGATCTGGGGGACACCTTGTTAAAGGGGGTTTCCAGATTCTGATAAGCCCCCCGACTACAGACCCCCACAACCACCGGCCAGGGTTGTGGGAAAGAGTCCCTTGTCCCCATCAACATGGGGACAAGGTGCTTTGGGGGGAGCCCCCCTGCCCCAAAGCACCCCCCCATGCTGAGGGCATGTAGAATACATAAAGATATGCCTAGCTACAAATAGTGCTGTTTGTTAAACACAGTAGACGTGATCAAGTGCTGTCTGTCAGTGGACTCCACACAGAGATTTACTATTAAACAGTGTCTAAAAAGAAAGCGCCCACGGCAGACGGCTAAAATGTGTTCGGCACATGCGCATTTATATCCGGCCATAGACGCTGGAAAAGCGTCTAGTTCTTCACTGTCACGACTTGCTTTATAAAACTATTTTTTACACTTTTTAAAATTTTTGGGAAATGTCAGATATTGTTTAAAGTGAAGTCCTGATATTTTGATATTTGGCACAGCAAATTTCAATGTGAACATGTCTCTGCAGTGATTTTTCATGGTGTTAGACAGCACGTCTGTTTTTTTAAACTGATTCCTGGACTGTGTCTGGTTAGTAAATTTGCTTTCGCGTCTACGTGTTGACGCTCTCTTTAGTAAATGTCTTTGCCGTCTAAAAGTAGACGGTCGCTATTAAAAAGTTGACTTTAGCCCACGGAAATGCGACTAGGCACAATAGTAAATCAGGGCCCAAGTGGCAAGGCACTGGGTCTAGATGACTCTACACCACTATACTACGATTCTCTCGCCCTACTTCATTAAGATATTTAATGCTGTAAGTTCCAGCTCCCCCTTCCATAATGAACCAGTTAGAGCACATGTTGCGGCCATTCCGAAGGAAGGTAAGAATGTTATGTCATGCCAGAATTACAGGCCACTGACCAATGTCACTCAGATCATAAGTTCTTCATTAAGATTTTGGCCATTACATTATTTACCTACTATTTCTCAGAGGTCGTTCATCTAGACCAGGTGCGTTTGTCCCCTCCAGGTAAAACAGAGGCAATACTACCAAATCACTGGCTATCATTCATGCTGCCAGTACCAGTTCCATCCCTTTAATGTTAATTTTCAACAATACCAAAAAGGCATTTAATCAGGTGAATGGGACGTTTATGGAGGGGATGCTGACCCATCTCGGCCTGGGACGTAACATGATGGCCTGGATCAGAGATATATATTCTCATCCTTCGGTGCAAGTGAAAGTTAATGGACATTTATCTGCCCCCTTCAATATAACTAATGGGATATGTCAGGGCTGCCCACTGTCCCCACTAATTTTTATCCTTTACATTAAAACTCTTCTAAGAATGATTAGGGTGAATCAAGGGCCTACCCTTGGCACCTCTTCTTCCTTGAAAGTAGCAGCATATGCCGATGACCTACTTCTCTTCATTACTAAACCATTAGTTTCCTTTCCAAACCTCTTTGCTGAAACTGAAAAATTCAGTGCTCTGTAGAATTCTCCCATTGACTACAAGAAATCAGAGGCCCTGGACATCTCTATCCCAGATGCCACAGTGCGACTCCTTAAATATAACTTCTCTTTCAAATGGGAAGATCTGCATATTAGGTATTCAGGCACCAATCTCCCAAGGATTGGGAACTTTCTCATTGTTTGGGAGGTGTAATATACTAAGGATGAATGTTATGCCCAAATCTTATACTTACTACAAGCTCTTTGGGTCCACATACCATCTCCCTGAATCTCTGTCCAATTTCTCTGTGCCCGTAATTCTCCACTTGATTCTAGGTCTACCTAAACTGTGGGGGGAATGATTGGCATTCCCAGACCTTATGAAAGCCAACTGCCACCTGCCATGAGTTATTGACTACCGGTAGTTAAAACGCATATCCTATAAACAGTCGTGGCTATTCAACAAGCCTCGTCATCGATTCCCTTGTCCGCACTTCTATGGTGTATACTGGCCTTACGTCATTCATTCAAAGCTCACCCTACTATAGGGGTCACCTGGTGTGAATGTAAGAAGGTATCACAGGGTGGATCCATTTCTCCTGCCCCTTCTCCTCCTTTTCCAATCTTAGCCAGCCCATCCTTTCAACCTTGTTTGGAAGACCCAGGTTTTCTGAACCTTCTAAGCCAAAACCACTACTGAGCACACCACTTTGTGAAAACGGGGTCACTAGCCTACTATGGACCAATTATCAGTACATCCCCTACTAGCTAATCTCAACTTCTGGAATAAAGCTCAACTGATGCATTTTCTTTCTTCACTCCCCCCCACATCATCATTCTCACAAGAATTTACTCTATTTGAGCAACTATGTGACTCCTCCACCCCCGTTGAAGCAAACTAATAGAGTACACCTCTTTCCTATAAAACCTCAAATTATGCTATATTCCAGAAATCTGGATTTAAAATACTTACCAGGTGGTGTTATACTCCTTCACAATTATGCAAAATGTTCCCAATAAGTTTGGATCTATGTTGGAGATGTAGGGAGGGCATGGGAGATCTACTATATATGTTCTGGTCCTGTTATAAATTACATCCCTTCTGGTTAAATGTTCACTGCATTACTCGGACATTTACGGAAGCACTTGTTCCCAAATCATACTTTTCGCAGTACATCTTATCGATGTTCAATCTTACCATGGTTTGTTAATGCATACCACACTGTTGAGACCAATGGCAGCCTCCTTCCTTTGCATAACGTTTCACTTAATTTATGAGTTGGAAGACCTGATAGCTACTGAAAAGGGTAGTCGTGAAAAATGCAGACTAAGATGGTTCTATTGGTATGACTTTCTCTATACCCTGGAATATCAGAACCTGTTGTAAACCTCATGATGCCTTCTAAGTCCGAGATGGTGATTTGGTTAGCTGACCAGGGTATGGAGAGGAATGGCTTCGCTTTTCCTCTTCAGCTTCCTTCCCCTCCTCCTTTTTTGTGCTCTTTGTTCTCTATTTCTCTTTGAATTTCTAGTAGCTCATATTGCTACCTTCTTGCTGTTTAGATGAGCTTATCTAATTACCCATTTTTTAGTATTCATTCATAGTCTGCTATATCTTTGCATATATAGGGTATTTTGCATAGAAACTCCTGATGGGACAAGGAGAGTATTCCCCTTCTCTGTGATTGTTGCAATGTATCATCACGAATTACCTGCATCACTACTGTTATGGCTTTATTTTGCTGTCTCCATTGTATGCTGTCCTGTAACCCTATCAACCTGTGTTGCCCTTTGGTCCCTAAGTGATTGGTTCTGTTTTAAAATTCTGGGAAAAAAAATGTTAAATAATGTTAAAAAAAAAGCCTAGATAGTCTAGATCACATAACCATGTCTTTGCTAGCAGAAACACTGTGTGTACTTCAAGCCAGCAGAAACTAAAGATGGTCAATTGTTTTCAATTCGACAGTCCTTGTCTGCTAAACTTTCAGAGGGAACAGCAAGAAACAAGGGTACTGTAGGCTGCATATATAAAGAGCAAATATGCCTGCAGACCCAGCATTATGGGTGACAATAATCTGAAATGTCTAGTTCACCCTTTCTCAAACAGAGTTCTGTGGAACGCTAGGGTACCTCTAAAAGTTGCTGGGGGTTCCTTAAGCATTTAACTGACTGGTAGACTGAGCATCATGTACCGTGATGTGTACATATGGCAATTATTAGCAAGAGCTCCAAGAGACCAGAAATTTATTTTAAGGGTTGCTCCTTATTTAAATGTTTGAGAAAGGTCTAATCTGTTCTTGTGGACAACTTTTCAAAGTATTTGGTCTCATATTTTACATATGAATGCATAATCAAGGTGAAAGGTTCACTTGTATGTAAGTGTAAGTAAAGCATTATTTCCTTTGTAGGAAGAGTAGGAAAACAGTAGACCCTTTGTCATGTATTTATTTTGACAGTTCTATTTATTGTGGTGATAACTATGACTAAGGCAGCAAATGAGGGGAAATCTCAAAATTGGGCTGTCATCAAAGAAGAGGTGAGAGAAAATTCCCCAATGGGGACACCTGTTCCCTTGGCTACTTTCTAATATGGGAACTCTGTTCATTTCTCAGTTCCTTTTGTATAACAAGCACTGGAACTAAAGGGAAATCTCCCCAGCAGAACATAGGAGCCTAAAGTTTTAACTCCCGCATTACATAATTACAAAGTTAGTCTGGCTGAAAAAAGTCAAAAGTCCATCCACTTCAACCAAAAAAAAAAAAGTTATAATCCTATACCCATAATTGATTCAGAGGAAGGCAAAAAAAAAACCCCCCAGCAAAGCATGATCCAATTTGCTCCTGCAGGGGAAAAAATTCCTTTCTGTTCCACCGAGAGGCAATCGAATATTCCCTGGATCAACTTTTCCTATAAATGTTAGCATCCAGTTATATTATGTGTATCTAGGAAAGAATACGGCCCTTTTTTAAAGCAATCCACTGAGCTGGCCAGAACTAACTCTTGAGGGAGTATATTTCACATTTTCACAGCTCTACTGTAAAGAAACCTTTCCGTATTTGGAGATTAAATCTCTTTCACTGCAGATGTAAAGAGTGCCCCCTTGTCCTCTGTGATGACCTCAGGATGAATAGCTCTACACCGAGTTCACTATATGAACCACTGATGTTGATCATACCCCCCCCCCCGCCCCTTAATCTCCTCTTCTCAAGAGAGAATAAATTCAGTTCCTCTAATATTTCCTCATCGCTGAGTTCCTCCATGCCTTTTATCAGTTTGGTTGCCCTTCTCTGCACTTTCTTCAGTTCCCCAATGATCTTTTTGTGAATTGGTGCCCAAAAGTGAACTGCATATTCCAGATGAGGTCTTACTAATGATTTGTACAAGTGTACAATGATATCTCTTTCTCTGGAGACTATACCTCTTTTAATACAAGAAAGGATTTTGCTGGCTTTAGAAACCGCAGCTTGGCATTGCATGCCATTGTTAAGCCTATGATCTACCAGAACTCCCAGATCCTTCTCCACCATTGATTCCCCCAGTTGTACCCCCCCTAGTATGTATGATGCATGCATATTCTTAGCTCCCAAGTGCATAACTTTACATTTATCAACATTAAACTTCATTTGCCACACAGCTGCACATCTGCAAAGACTGAAACAATATTTTTAATCCCAGACCCTATATCGTTTATAAATATAAATATATTAAAAAGTAGGGGTCGCAACGCCCGTGTGTGGGGAACTGTGTCACTTTTGCAAAATCCAAGTATATCACATCCACAGCCACCCCTCTGTCCAAAGTTTTGCTCACCTCCTCATAAAAAGAAATGTTTCACAACTTCTGTCTTTCATGAATCCATGCTGCCTGTTGCTTAAAACATTTTTTTCCAGCAAGAACTCATCTATGTGGTCTTTTATTAAACTCTCCAGAATTTTCCCAACTATAGAAGTTAAACTAACAGGTCTATAATTACTTGGTAAATATTTTTATCCCTTTTTAAATATAGGCACCACGTTGGCCTTATGCCAATCCAGTGATACTATGCCAGTCATTAACGAGTCCCTAAAATTTAGAAATAGTGGCAGTGAAATGGCAGAGCTCAATTCTTTAAGGACCAATGGGTGTATGCCATCCAGTCCAAGGGGTTTGGAATTAATTTTGGGGGTTTGTTCTGCTATCTTTTGCAATCTGTCAATTGTTTTAAATTAAATTTTTGATTGATTTCCTTTTTACATATTCTGTTATATTCTTTGTAATGTTTAAACGATGATAGCGCGCCTTCATTTTTATTTTTGATAAAAGCTCTTTTCTTTCACAAGAAACTGTTAAAGCAGGAGGTCTGGTGGAAGCTTAAGGCACAGACCCTGCCCCCAGTGGTTTGAACCGCTGATGGGACGTGGACCTGTACCTCAGATGAATATTCCATCTTGTGTCCACATTATACCATCATATCTCCCTATGTAGCGTAGCCTTTATACTGTATATATGTGCCGCATTTAGATTGTTTGTTGGTAATAAATGTAATTTCCTCTGTTTGTGTTACCCATGAATGTTTAATTGTGTCCTCAAGGAGTTAATACATGTAAGGAGTTAATGTGTGCCTGATCTTCATTTTTATGCAGAACCGTTTTATTTCGTGGGCATGTAAGTATTAAGTTAAGAGTTAAGTATTTTAGGAACATGTCTGTGTGTTTTTTGTAATTGAACTCCTATGTTTTTAGCTACACATCTAATTATTGTGCATACATATTTAAGCAGCTAACTAAGAGCATGTGTCAGTCATGCATAAGGCTGTCATTGGCTGAAACGTGTTGACATTCTTAGGCTGTTATATGTCACCCGCTGAATAAAGCCCATGATTGCAAAGCATTCACTGTGTTGTCAGCTTTCTTTTTGGGACTGAATGTTGTAGATGTGGTGGCAGCTGCCTCTGTCAGAGCATCAGTGATACAACCGTGCTACCATTACAGGAGGTAGTAGCACCAGTTTGTGTATTCTTGGATTTGTTTCCTTTTGATTTGGACAGAGTAGGGAAATAGTAGACCCTTTTTTCAGGTGTTTATTGGAACCTCTGTCCCAACTGGTGAGATTAACAGTTCTATCTATTGTGGTGATTATTTTGACTAAGGCAGCAAATGAGGGGAAATCCAACAATTGGGCTGTCATCAAAGACGTGAAAGTAAATCCCTCAATGGTGACACATGTTCCTGTGGCTATTCTCTACTATGTGAATTCTGTTCACTTCTAACCAGGGGCGGACTGACAACTCATGGGGCCCCAGGGCAATAGGGGATCATGGGGCCCCTGTGTCCTTGCCCAAACTCAAAAAAGCCTATGAAAAAGGTACCAGAGGCATCTTATGGGGCCCCCTACTGACCCCGGGCCCTCGGGCAGTGCCCGAGTTTCCAAATGGTCAGTCCACCCCTGCTTCTAACTGTATATTACCAGCACTGGAAGTGAAGGGAAATCTCCCCACCAGAACACAGGAACCTGATGTTTTAACTCCTGCATACTGTAAAAGTGGAAAAAATAGTTTTAAATGCAGGAACCTTAAAACTGCTGTTGTGCTTTATTTGTGCAAATTTCATCTTCTGATTTAGTTAGGTGTTTCTTCTCCCCACACATTTTTTTATTGGCCCTTCACTGATCTGTAGACTTAATAACCAATAATGAGGAGCGATAGGCTGTAGGGTAAGGTCAGAACATACTGGGTCCCTCGTGGTTTTAGGGCTGGGTAAGCTTGTTAAAGCTGAAAAAAGGTATGCGAGTACCCATGTCAGCCTACATTTCATTTGTGTAAACACTTCTGTTACCTACACAAGAACTCAGGTTTCCTCAAATGGGTAAAATAACCTGATCGAGTCAAATGCAATGCTGTGCAAAGTTTTTATTTCATGTGAAAATAGTAAATCCGCTTTAAAGTCACAACCAAATTACAATCACACATGTTTTCCCATCTTAAACTATTTTCAGACTGAAATCTATATTATTCATAGCCTTGACTTTTGGCTACATTGAGCTTAATGCTATTTGTGTCTGTTTCAAGTGCACTGGAGAAGATAGTTTTCAACCTAAGCAACTGGTTAGAAAAAGTCACCCAGCAACTGCACTTCAGTGGATCATGTCGACAAACATGCCTGCATTAGGTTACATGTAACTACTTCTGTTCCACTACATACAAAGGACTGTGCATTTGGCAGAATTACATTTTGATTTTCCATTAATTACAGAGTTTTGATAGGCAATACTGGTCCCCTTCATATTAACTATAAAACAATATATATATATATATATTTTTTTTTATTTTTTTTTGCCAAAAGTGTTGGGGTGCTTGCCTTTACACGCACAGGAACTTTAATGGCATCCCAGTCTTAGTCCATAGGGTTCAATATTGATTTGACCCACCCTTTGCAGCTATACCAGCTTCAACTCTTTTGGGAAGGCTGTCCACAAGGTTTAGGAGTGTGTCTATGAGCATATTTGACCTTTCTTCCAGAAGTGCATTTGTGAGGTCAGGCACTGATGACAGACAAGAAGGCCTGGCCCACAGTCTCTGCTCTAATTCATCCCCAAGGTATTCTATCAGGTTGAGGTCAGGACTCTGTGCAGGTCAGGCCAAGTTCCTCCACCCCAAACTCGCACATCCACGTCTTTAAGGACCTTGCTTTGTGCGCTGATGTGCAGTCATGTTGGAACAGGAAGGGGCCATCCCCAAACTTTTCCCACAAAGTTCGGAGCATGAAATTTTCCAAAACGTCTTGGTATGCTTGGTATGCTGACACCTTAAGAGTACCCTTCATTGGAACTAAGGGGTCAAGCCCAACCCCTGAAGAACAACCTCACACCATAATCCCCCCTCCACCAAATTTTACACTTGGCACAATGCAGTCAGGCAAGAACCGTCCTCCTGGCAACCACCAAACCCAGACACGTCCATTGGATTGCCAGACAGAGATGTGTGATTCATCACTCCAGAGAACATGTCCCCACTGCTCCACTGAGTCCATTGGTGGTGTGCTTTACACCACTGCATCTGATGCTTTGCATTGCACTTGGTGATGTAAGACTTGGATGCAGCTGATCGGCCATGGAAACCCATTCCATGAAGCTCTCTGAGCACTACTGTTGTGCTAATCTGAAGGCCACACAAAGTTTGGAGGTCTTTAGCTATTGACTCTGCAGACAGTTGGAGACTTCTGCACACTGTGCTCTTCAGCATGCTCTGACCCCGCTCTGTCATTTTATGTGGCCTACCACTTTGTTTGAGTTGCTGTTGTTCCCAGTTGCTTCCACTTTGTTATATTACCACTAACAGCTGACAGTGGAATGTTTAGTAGCAAGGAAATTTCACGGTCGGACTTATTGCACAGGTGGCAACCTATCACGGTACTTCACTTTAATTCACTGAGCTCCTGAGAGAGACCTATTCTTTCACAAATGTTTGCAGAAGCAGTCTGCATGCCTAGGTGCTGGATTTTATACACCTATGACCATGGAGGTGATTGGAACACCTAAATCCAATTATTTGAGCCCTGACCCCAATGCCTTTGGGATGAATTAGAGCCAGGCCTTCTTGTCTGACATCAGTGCCTGACCTCACTAATGCGCTTCTGGAAGAATGGTCACACATTCCCATTGAGACACTCCTAAACCTTGTGGACAGTCTTCCCAGAAGCGCTGAAGCTGTTATAGCTGCAAAGGGTGGGACAATTTGATATTGAACCCTACGTACTAAGACTGGAATGCCATTAAAGTTCATGTACATGTAAAGGCAGGCGGTCCAATAAATTTGGCAATACAGTGTATGTATATATATATATATATATATATATATATATATTGTGTATATATATACTGCTCAAAAAAAGGAACTTTGAAAACACATCAGATCTCAATGGGGAAAAATATCATGATGGATATCTATACTGATATGGACTGGGTAACGTGTTAGGAATGTAAGGATGCCCCATTGTTTGATGGAAATGAAAATTATCAACCTACAGAGGACTGAATTCAAAGACACCCCGACAAAATCAAAGTGAAAAAATGATGCAGCAGGCTAGTCCATTTGAGTTGCTGAAATTTCATTGCAGCAACTCAAAATGATACTCAGTGAGTTTGTATGGCCCCCATGTGCTTGTATGCATGCCTGAGAACGTCGGGGCATGCTCCTAATAAGACAATGGATGGTGTCCTGGAGTATTGCTGTGGAGCTCCGTGGTAGTTCTTTGAAGCTTTCTGTCAGAATATCTGCTTGCTCGTACATCCCATACGGCAAGAAGATATTCTGACAGGTCTGCAGGAGACCTGCATGGCATCAGAGATCTACTAATTGCTGGTGCAATGCTTTCCAGGCTCCTGTAGGCAAAAATAATCAATGCAAATTTTTTTACCAGCAAAAAAAAATGTGCATTTATTATTTTTGTCTAAAGGTAAACTTATCCTTTAACTATTCTCCCTACCTTACATGCCAGTGTATTACACACTGGAACTGATTTACTAAATGATGTTCAATTTGCATGGGAAGTTGCACTCTTCAAGGGAATTTTCCTCAGAGCTTAGTGAATGTAGTGAAGTTTTACTTTTCAAAGAATAACCGTGTATTTACACGCAAGTAAAAAAAAATAACAGCATTTTTGCGTGCACATATTTGAATATTGGAAGTCAGCAACGCTTCACCTCATTCATAAATTCCTGGGAAAATTCCCTTGAAAAGTGAACAGCTCAGAACAGGGCAGAGGGCACAAAGAAAAATTAAACAAATGATAATTGCCCTAGAAACCCTCGTGTATTGTTTGTTGCTGTATTGTCTCATATTCTGTCCCCCACTATAATGTACAGCGCTGAGCAAACCTTTTTAGCGCTATATAAATACTGTATAATACTGTAACAAAATTTTGTTTTTTAATCACTGCACCCATGACAAATAAAATTAAGTCCTATAATACTGGTGCTCACATTGTTGTCTCCACTCATGTAATAGTTCGAATGATGGTGGGTAGACACTTCCTACTACTAGAGCTGGCTCCAGGCATTGACCAGTATGGGGGGAAGAAGGGGTCATTATATCTTGAATGTGTATGGAAGAACCAAGGCAATGAAGAACATGTAGACAGGCATGTCATTTTGGGGAGACATAATGGTTGATTTACTAAAGACAAATAGGCTGTTCATGTTGTAAAGGCAGTTGTACCCTGTAAGGGAATTTTCCGCCGAGCTTACTGAATGTGGTGAAACTTCACTTTGCAGAGAATGCCCAATCACGTGTAAAAAAACAGCATTTTTGCTTACATAATTTGGCAAATGGAATTAAGCAGAGTTTAATTCCCTTGCTAAGAGCAACTGCACTTGCAAAGTGAACAATCTAGCTGTTTTGATAAATCAACCCCATAGCCTCCTATTGACTTTCCATTTACACACGATTTCACAGAATTAAAACACGAAGAATGTGCATGAACCGCAGAGATGTCCTGCATATGTTTTTTTTTTCTTTACGCCATCCAAAACACTTGAGCTTTTTGCTCACTTATTCCTTTTTAAGCAATTTCAAGCAATTATAACTAAAAGTTAATTAGTGTTTTACTTACCTACAAAAGTAAGTAGTACTACCAGCAAAAGTATAAGAGCACAAATACATGGAATTAGAATAAGCAGCAAAACCCGCAGGTACTTGGCAGATGCCAGCTTCTGAGAACAACCATCCCCCATATTATCTTCATCTGTTCCAAAAACCTGAAGAACAGAAAAGAAAAAGAGTGCACTGTTATTAAGTTGGATTGTTTCCAAGATGGATGTCCCCAGCTGCTATGTATACATAAATGTTCCTCTAAGTTCTCTCAATTATTAACAAGCAAAGTAAACCACTAAATGAGCTGATCTAATTTTCCATCAATTGACCATACAAAAGTAGAACCAAGTTGCAGAAGGACATCATGAGGTTGATTTACTAAAACTGGAGAGAGTAGAATCTGGTGCAGCTCTGCATAGAAGCCAATGAGCTTCCAAGTTTTAAATCTTAAAGCTTAATTGAACAAGCTGAAGTCAGATGATGATAGGCTGCCATGCACTAGATTCTGAGTGCATCCGTTTTAGTAAATCCACCCCACTATGATCACTGGCATAATAAATCCCCTTAAAATTCTTGTTTCTTTAATGGACTTCAACAATAAGATTTCTCCAAAATTCATAGCTATAAAGAGATCCACCAAACATCCTCACATTTCCCACTACATACTCTGCAATGTAAAATATATAAAAAGTCAAACTTCACCTCCGCTAAGCTCTCAATACAATTTTAATAATTTATTTGATAGACATATGCTAGCTGTCTTGTTCGCACCCTGACTATGCTCTTAGCTTAGTTCGCCAAATCCCTCTTAGTCATGGGTCCTGGTGCGCACATATCTATGTATAACAAGACATGTTGACATATGACGTTACCTGACTGTTATGCCTAACTGCAAATCAACCCTTCCATTGAGTTTTGGAAGGCCATAGGAAAGTCAAACTTCCCCACAAATTGTGTAATAGTGAGTGATCTTGCCACCAGGATTTCCAAAAGAAACTGCCCAATGATTCTACCCTGCAAACTAACCTTTTAATATATTGAATGGCCTGTTTTTTGGAGCAAAAGACACAACATGACTAAATACTTACACAATCTACCAGATTTTCCAGCCTGGCCACTGAATATCTGGTGTTTGCCAGACTAAGTCAAACGTGTAATAATTTGCCATCATTCTTATACTGTTGATAAGCACCTTAAGAAGGTCTAAGCATCTGTGTCTCTGGACATCCAGCAAGACAAAATATATAAACTGTTTTGCAGCTGGAAAGTATGGATAAGCAGTTTGTTGATGAGTGCAGCATCTATTTTAAGAGACTTTTACAATTATTTACATAGCTAGTAACTGATCCTGCTAATCCGACCCATGACAGGTCTATTTATACAGGGGGAACTCCGTCTATTACTGATGGAATGGTGTGATACTATAAAAGTGGCCAGAGCCTCCTTACTGGACAGGGAGCGGAAGTGCTCAGTGACACAGACTCATAAATAGCTTCTGCTTGTAAGGTCTGAGGAGGTACAGTAAACTAAATACAATATGGTGGACACTTTCCTATATTACCCCCCGCTAAAACCCATATGTTCTTCATAACGTCAGGGATTTATTGATATTTACTTACACTAATGATAATATTAATTATTAGAGATGATAACAACATCTGTTTAATTTGATGACATTGTTTGCTAATAAAAAATGAATAGATGTTGACTGCAAAAAAAAATGTTTGTTAACCACTTGCCTACTGGGTACTTTTACCCCCATCCTGCCCAGGCCAATTTTCACCTTTCAGGGCTGTCGCACTTTGAATGACAATTGCGCAGTCATGCAACACTGTACCCATATGAAATTTTTTATAATTTTTTTCACACAAATAGAGACTTCTTTTGGTGGTATATAATCACCATTGGAGTTTTAAATTTTTTACACTATAACTGAAAAAGGATTGAAAATTTCTGTTATACCATTTTGCAAATAAATAATCTTACCTGTCTTAGGTGAAAATAACCCACATCAGTGTTTATTATTTAGTTGGTATGAACGTTATAGAGTCCACAAACTATGGTAAATATCTAAAAATTGCTAAATCCTGATGTACTGATGGCCAATCTCTTATCTTGAGGCCCAAAAATGCCAGGACTGTACAAATACCCCCCAAATAACTGCTTTTCGTAAAGTAGACAGTTTGAGGTATTTAGTAAGAAGCATGGCAAGTTTTTTGAAGTTGTTTTTTTTTAGATTTTTTTGTGGAAAATGAAAAAAACATTTTCATAATTTTTTATTTTTTTTAACATAATGTCACCAATGCAGTACAGCATAATCATATAACTGGTGCGGCGATGATCAGGGACACTGACTGGTGACAGCGTAAAAAAAATAAAAAAAAATGTAATGTTTTTTTTTTATTTGTTTTTATTGCTTTTTTTAATGATTTTTTTTCTACTCCTGTGACCAGAGCAATACAATGTTACCATATTAACATTGTACTACTCTGGGCAAGTGGTAAGGATTTTATTCTTCTTTACACATTATGATTGCTTATATATGAAACGGATGAATTCAGTAGTTTTTGTTGTGATCAGCTGTGACGGGCCATACCTGATCACATGCTACAGATAGGCTGTAATTGGCCCAGTCTGTACATGTGATTATTGTGACCCATCACAGCTAGAAGGACAGTTGTAAGCAATGAACAACATGAAAGGAAGCCATTCCAACTGTCAAGTGATCTGTTATGATTGGTCACAGTGATCACATGACACTGGCAGTGGGCCGGTGTAGTGATCTGTCATTGGCTGTGTCCGGTGGAGACGGACGGTGACAGATCGCGCTGGAGCACGGCCTGTGGGGTGCACGTGAGGGGTGATCCTAGGAGGATGTCATATGGTGTCTTTCCAGAATGATAGGGTTCCTACTCGGCCGTCATATTACAGTAGGCCAGGTGGAAAGGAGTTAAAGTGTTACTAAACCCAGTACCCTGCATCTACTATATCTGGTCACCCACATTATACACAACATGGAAATGCGATTATATTAGTAAATATAAACTGCTAAATACCTTTTCTCATCAGCAGTTAGAGCAGTCTTGTAACTTCTATCAGTATCCAGCAGAGCACCTAAAGCTCATTCTCCCCTGATTTTCCTATGAGGCTGAATTACCCCTGACCCTCTGTGCTGATTGACCATGTGCTGATCACATGCACTTTCCCAAGAAAAAAAACCTCTCTAGCAATACACACCAAACTGAGCATGTGTAGTTGGCCCCCAAGGCTCTGTTCTATCAGTAGATGGATTGGGGACAGTAGAAGAAGGAGAGGATCAGAAAAGACAGGATCAAACATCCTTTTTACACAATGTGGAGAATTAACCCATTAGGTTCCACAGTGTGTATGAAAATAAAATAAAATAAGGAAATATGTGGGATTTTTAAGGTGCTTGCAGTACCCTCAGGAAAAAAATGTTCAGAACATACAGATATGGGGAGGATCTATTTACGCCTATGTTCTTATATTTTTGTAATAAAAGTTGATGTTTTTACATATTTGT
Organism: Staurois parvus; assembly: GCF_062004578.1. Taxonomy (NCBI): domain Eukaryota; kingdom Metazoa; phylum Chordata; class Amphibia; order Anura; family Ranidae; genus Staurois; species Staurois parvus. Next base: position 4,006,772 of record NW_028318776.1, read on the forward strand.
ATGTTCTGTACATTGTTTTCTGAGGGTACTACAAGAACCTTAAAAATCCCACATATTTCCTTATTTTCTTTTCTTTTGACACATTTCTAGGGATGTGGTGCTGATGGATGAGCTATACCAGTATTATATTCCACAGTGAGTATAACAAGCATGCTTTACTGCATATAAGACTGATTTTACTGTTGTGGGTATAATAACACTTTAGGAGAGGACTTTGCAATTGTGCATTCTTTATCCTCAAATATGCAGATGTTTCTGTTTTAGGGTGAACTCCTGGCAGACATAATGCAATCAGGGTGAGAATCTAATTTTTATTTGATTTCAGCATCTTACTATACTCCGTACAACAGAGCTCAAACCAGAAGAGGGAAAAGCTGCAGAAAAAGCCAATCCATTGTGCTGCAGTGCTAACAAGGAACATTCTGATAGGGGGAGAGAGTAAAGTGACAGATAGATGAGCTCATTAGTATGCTGCTTTTCCTTAGACAGTTCAGTCACTGGATGGCAGAAGGACAAGACCTTTAAGTTTTACTAAACTGCAGAAAAGCAAAATCATGTCTTTTGGCCTGCTATTTGGCAGAACTCTGTAAATATGAGAATGAATGGACAGAAACACAAATTTCTTAGCATTTTATTTAGCTTTTTTCCTGAAATTCAGCTTTAAGACATGGCGATATAGCAGTTTAAAACTTTCTGTAGTCCCTTCTTCCAAAAGGATGTGCCGTACATCCTCTGCTTGAAGGGGTTATACTGGGATGAAGCGTGCAGTTACAGGCATCATCCCGGTATTGTTCTTTTCAGCCACCAGTTCCCTAAAATCTAAAAGCCATCTTAGTGGCTAATTGGCCACTGGATTGCTTTTACAGCAATTCTAAAATGATGCAGCTCAAATGCTACTCACCTTTGTATTGAATTATTGCTTCCTGTACTGATACCCACTTTCTTGTCAGTCATATTCTGCCACTATCACATTGGAAGAATGCTATGCTAAGCCAAAGCCATTTTCTCATTGTGGAGACAACTGGCAGGACATAAAGGCATACTAACATTTGTGTCTCTATCCATCACTAGCCACTTGCTTCCCAAGTCTATTCTATTTTTCTATACAGGAAAAATCTTTTTTTATTTTTTGCTAGAAAATTACTTAGAACCCCAAGACCTTGTATATGTTTTTAAGCAGAGGCCCTAGAGAATAAAATGGTGACTGTTGCAACTTTTTGTGTCACTCAGTGTTTTCTGGAAAAAACACACTTTAATGAATTTTAGTGCACACATATACAATCTAATACCCATTTTTGGTAAAATATAAAAGATGATGTTATGCCAAGTAAATAGATACCTAACATGTCACGCTTTAAAATTGCGTATGCCTGTGGAACAGCGCCAAACTACAGTACCTAAAAATCTCTATAGGCAATGCTTTAAATGTCTTTACAAGTTACACAGGAGGTCTGGTGATAGAATTATTGCTCTCGCTCTGACGTTCGCCATGATACCTTACATGTGCAGTGCAATTGCCATTTATGTATGCATGTGGGACTGACGAGTGCGTTCGCCTTTGTGTGCAGCATGGGGGCATGGGGGTGCTTTAAACATTTTTTCCATCCAAACAGGCCCCCTACAAAGCATGCCGGAATAAAGCAGGAATGTCTCCCAGTTACAAAATAAACATTCAAGCGAGCGCTTGCATAAGGAAAAAACCTCTAAATACTTAAAAACATATAGATCAGAAATGTAGCGCTAAAACACATATGAGTATCAATATATCTCACATACAAATGAAATGCAAAGTGACAAGTGATAATAAATAAATCAAAGCGCTGAGGATGAGCGCAATAAAGTGACAATAGTGCATCGTCTTAAAATAGACTAATCACAGTAAGGCAAACGCACATTATAAACGTATAGCAGTCCAAAAAGAAACATCTTTTTCTTATAGGTGCCTAAATCATCCAGTGTCTGGGGATAATGGTTGCTTCTCACTGGAGTTGCATTAATAAGGTGCTCCTGACTTCTGTGGATAAGAAAAGAGGTGTGCTTGCACTCACCAGATGCACAATATAATTGCACATGTATATGACACTCAGAAGGGTACTAGTGGTCATCTAGGAACCGGTAGGGATGAGGCACTTCTCAGGCACTTAGTACACCCTGGGAATAGACTCCAGACTTCTCAGTGGGACCCTCACAGTAAACTGGGACAGCTGCTTGGTTTCACTTACACCCAGCTTCCAATCAGGTCAGCACCAATGGATATCCACCTTTAAGCAGCTCCAGGAATAAGCCACCAAACAGAAGAGCTTTGTGTTGCATGACCGCGCAATTGTCATTCAAAGTGCGACAGCGCTGAAAGCAGAAAATTGGCCTGGGCAGGAAGGGGGTATAAGTGCCTGTTGACCTTGCCAGACAGAAATGCAGTGTCCTCCTCACTTTCTGTGAGCTCGTGCCAGCAGCCTTAGCAACCGTTGCTGGGAACTGAATTGTAAGATGACAGCTGCCTTGTCGAGGAGGCGCCATGACAGTTACTGGAAGAAAGGTGTCGCGCAGGCAAAATAGAGCCAAACGTGCTGTGTTATGGCTGAGAAATGCCATAAAAGCGTCAGCTGGTGGGTTTTTACTGCCCAAATGTAAAAAATCAGATTCGGTTTAGGTCATGCCGAGTGCCTCTCCCTTTGTAGTCCAATCAACATCTCCCAGTTACAGAGTTTTGGATGTGCATTACATTCTGTGCGTATATGTACCACTTCTGAAGACCCAGAACTTGTGGATGAAGACCTGACTACAATGTTGCAAAACAAAAACCTGCAAAGTTATTAAATGGGCAGACATCACTGTGAACAGATGACAAAATTACATAAAATAATCTTGAAAGCGAAAGAAAATATTTATTACCAGTTGTAAGTGGAATATGTTGAGCTGAATCAGCCACTGAGGTCTTATATCGCTTGGGAATTCCAGACAGATATTGTCCTAGCTCTTGTCCTCAGCTATTCATGGCCATTCACAAGTAATCACTCATGCAGTGATTACCTTTGGATGATCAGCCCTGGACGCAAACTGAGTGCAGCACTTTGCACATCTTCAGGAGTTCAGTTCCTTTTAAAGTGCAGATATCCTACCCCCAGTCACTAAGAATTATAGGAAACTCTACTTTCATTACCAGATGTGTGCTTGACACCGCTGGACCAATAGAAGTGAGCCTTGGTTCTGATAGATATACAGTGAAGTGCGTTTTCCTTCAAAGAAGCTGATTGGTAATGAAGATATGGTTTAAGTGGACCTTACATAGTTACGTAGTTAGTCTGGTTGAAAAAAGGCACAAGTACATCTAGTTTAACTAATAAAAGGGAAAAAAATGTATACAATCCTACACCCACAGTTGATCCAGAGGAAGGCAAAAAACACCCAATAACGTTTGATCCAATTTGCTCCAGCAGGGGAAAAAAATCCTTCCTGATCACCCGAGAGGCAATCGGATCAACTTTACCTATAAATAATAGTATCCAGTTATATTGTGTACATTTAGGAAATAATCCAGGCCTTTTTCAACCACTTCAGGTCTGGAAGATTTCTCCCCCTTCCTGACCAGGTCATTTTTGCGATACGGCACTACATTATTTTCACTGACAATTGCATGGTCATGTAACACTGTACCCAAATGAAAAAGACCGACAATTTAAAAAAATATATATTTTTTTATTTTCTACTATAAAATATATCCAATAAAAAAATTTGTAAAAATCTAATTTTTTCATAAATTTAGGCCAAAATTTATTCTGCTACATATTTTTGGTAAAAAAAATCACAATAAGCGTATATTGATTAGTTATTAGCATCTACAAACTATAGACCATATACTGAAATTTTTTTAATTTTTTTCTTTTTTATACTAGTAATGGCGGCAATCAGCGGCTTATAGTGGTACTGCAATATTTTTAAAACTAACTGACACTGTGGGAACCAGGGACACTAATGCAGTGATCAGTTCTAAAAATATACACTGATCACTGTACTAATGACACTGTTTGGGAAAGGGTTAACATCTAGGGTGATTAAAGGGTCAAGTGTGTGCCTAGCTATGTGCTTGTTGTACACTAGGAGGTGCTGGTACAAGAGGAAGTGATGGATCGTGTTTCCAGCTCTGCTCTGACACATGATCGATCACTCCCCCCTGTCAGAATAGAGCTCTGCCTATGTAAACATAGGAGCCACCGGCCTCCTGACATCCCATGATGTCATCAGTTGATAAGGAGGACATTGGCTGTCTGCACAGCATCCTTGTTTGCCCCTCCTCTGCCCCTCTCCATCAGCACTGGGGTCACATTAGCTGAGTGAGGGAGTAGGGAAACATTGGTATTCTAGTCAGTACCAAAGATGTATTTGCTTTAGACTGGGTTCACACTGATGCGATGCAGAATTTGCAGCATTTTCTGTGCGAATTCCGCACCGCATCAGAATCGCACCCCGTTCATGTGAATCGCTGCGGGCGTGTATGTTAACAACACCCCAAAATCGGTCCACAAAACGCGGTGTGATGTACAGAATCGGATCGCATAGGTGTGAATACCCGTGCGATCCAATTCTAGTGCGGACCCAAAAAAGGATCCTGTACCTTTTTGGTGCGGGAGCGGTGCGATTTGAGCCATACAAAATGTATGGCTCCAGTCGCACCACACAAATTGCATATGATTTGCACAGGAATGCGGTGCAGTTCCTGTGCGAATCACATGTCATATACCGCACCGCATATATGTGAACCCAGCCTTAGAATAAGAAATCACCTCTAATGTTGAGTGTCCTACATGCATGAATGTTGCTACGTTATGTAAAACTATTAGCTTAGTATTTTAAAGGTTGCCGCCACTGGAAAAAGGCTGAGAAACATTTAGAGCATCAAATACAGCCAACGCATTTCAAGAGAAAGGCCTCTCCTTTCCTCAGGGCTTGAGCAGTGAATGTTGTTAGAATCACAATGAGATGCAATAGGAAACCTATATTAGAGCACTATGAACTGTTTGCATAGTAGTCACCTCCTAGCTGGAAACAGTAAATCTGAAATATTCATGTGCAATATTTTTGATTTACCCAGTTTTATAAAAGTTAAAAAAAATATTTTGAATAATTAATTTTAGCCCTGAGCATAAGAAACAAATGCACCTAAAAGACAATACACGCTCCTTGAATTCAAAGATGTTTACATGTGAGAAAATCACACACAATTCCAGAAATTCAGTGAAGTTTACATGAAGTACTACTGAATTTGACATTGAACACATTAACAAATAACCATTCACATTATTTCTGCCAGCAAAAACATGTTTGATGCATTAACTGTTCCTTACACAATTCCGTCTCATTTGACTTTACAAACATCCGCTGTACATAGCAAAACGTGCCCATAGTTGTTTCTCACCTCACTGCATAACCACATTCTACATGGATCAATCGTCTTTCCAAGAGTGGTAATAATAAACTAAAACTTAAAATATCCGAACTTATTTTTAAATTGTTTAGAATAAATTATTTGACAAATGGGATAACAAGCTAAATGCTGTTTTGTCCAGTGCATAATCCGTTATTCAGAGTACAAATGTTAAACAGACCTCTACATTCTGTTGGATAGCAACGTACTGAATCACCCAAAGGGAAATACAGGCACTATTCATATACAACACCTGGATGCAATAAAAGGACTTGCATGGCTTTGCAATGATAGGCGTAACTAATGCAGTGAAATAGTAGTCATCTTGTACAAAAGGCTGTTCCCTTTAGCAACCAATTGCATTTCCCAATCCACAAGTTTGGAGCAGTGAAAACAATGAAAACCATAACTAAACCACATGGTTTGCTCTTTGTCTTAAAGTGATCATAAACTCTGTTTTTTTTAATTACTATTTTTTTTTTAAATAATAATAATAAACAGATTTATACTTACTTGCAATTCCACTAAACAGAGCATCCTCGAACCTCCTCGGTTCCCCTTCCAGTGTTCCTGGCTCCTTCTCTTTTTGGTGTGCCACCATAGGATGCTGCTTTCTATTCTGGCGCAGCTGCGGTCTCGATCCCGAGCCACGCTGCCTGTGTCTATGGACACAGAGAGTACGGTTCAGTCCTGCCCCCTACTCATTCATCACAAGATTTGACTGACAGCAGCAGGAGCCAATGGCTGCCACTGCCTCAGCAAAGCCTGTGAGAGTAGAGAAGGAAGACAGAGCCAACAAAGACAGGCATAGCGCTGGATCGAGTGAGGAGTCCGTAAAGTATAAGGGGTAGTGAAGGGGCATACTGCTACCTAAACATTTTTTACCTTAATGCAAGCAATGCATCAAAGTGGCTGTAAACCCTTACATATACCCAGTGAAGTGACTGGCCTCAGGTGATACACAGAGATTAAACAAATCCTCCTACATAAGTTGTACCTGTTTATCTGCAGTATTCTCTTCTTCACATCTGTTCAAAGTGCAACATTTATACATCTTGTCTGGAAGTTCATAAAAAAGGGGCAGAGTGCTGAAATTACACACTGCAGAGCTCAGTGAGGAGAGCTCTCAGAGCTGACTGGAGGGAAGGGACATACCCCAGTTCACAAAGCATACAGGAACAAAGCTGAGGCTGTCATTCTGGTGGAGCTCCCTCCCCTGTCACTATTTTTCTCTTGGTGTCAGGAAAAATTGTGAGAAGACTCCTGCTAATAGCAGAGGAACAAAGCAGTAGACAGAAATGACACTTAGTGCTCTTAAATGAGACAAGAACACACTATAGAGGGATATGTTTTGTTCATATTTCATGTCTGAGGTTTACAACCACATCAAGGTAAAAAAATGTTTAGTCTTTAAAACTACTTTAAAATTCAACTCCATGAAAATGTTAATTGATCTCTGGCAGTGGGGCTGTGCCTGCACTGCAAGGGTTAGCTGCTTATTCTGTCTAGGGGAGAGGAGAAACACTTTTACTTTCCTGATCCTCCACTCCCTTGGAAAATGGGGCTCCTCCATGCTCTGGACTGTCTGTCCCTAATCCTTGCAAAATGAGCAGTCTATTTTCCTTCAGTAAATCAACCCCAATATGATACCATAATATAAAGCAAATATAAATCAAATAAGCCTATGTGAGGGAACAGTCCCTTTAATAAAATGTAAATCACTTTTTTCACAAGAAAGGGTTAGAAAACCCTGTTAGATCTTTACCGCTAACCAGTGTTTAGTTAGGGTGGGGGTCAGCATCCCATTGATCATGGTCTACCAGTAGATCATGATCAGATGAGTAGTAGATCACACCCTCAGCTTTTCCACCTGCTCTCTGCAGTACCTTAAAGGATACGTTCGCCTTTGGAACATGTTACATGTTCCACCCATTTTTAGGGTGGAACATGTAACATGTTCCCATAGTCGCAGCCATGCCCGCCTCCTCCCCGTACTATCTGTCAGCCCTGTGATGTTTAGCAGTGCCCGCCAAGTATGACCCATTCAAGTGAATAGGGCAGCTCTGCAAAAGCCCTGCTACCTTGTGTAGTACAGCAACCAAGGGGTTAAAGCAGGTGTGAGGAGGTGTGGCATCGCTTCCTCATCACCCGCTTTAACTCCCTGGACCCTGCATTAGCATGCTGCAACTGCATGCATGGGTCACGATCAGCGGGCGGTAGGGGGTATAATTTCTGCCATGGCATGTGTACACCCTCGGCTGCTGCATCTGCAGCTAAAGGGGATAGGGACTGGGGGAGCAGTTCAATTGCAGGGTTTTACCACCCCTCAAACCTTACGTGTGTAGGAGCCCTAAGGGTGCCTCCGCCGAATTCAACTAAAGGCTCATTCACAAGTGCATGTATAAGTGCCATGCAGTGCGGGTGATTGCGGTTGCGGTAGTATGGCAATTATAAGATTAAATCAGGCAGCGAGGAGGTGACGTTAGATGACACTGTGCCCGGTGACTTTTGACTCCTCCCATATTGTTCAAGTAGATCTCCACCTCTCTAAGGTTGCCTACCCCTGAGTTAGCTGCTTCCACGGTGCCATATAGCAGATATAGTGCTACACGGCGGCACCTGTGCGCCAAATCACGTATATATGTGATGTTGCATTTCCGGGTAGGGGGCGCGCACAAGCCACACGCCCTACCTGCACCGCCATTCGCGGCCGCGGATATCAATCACCGCTGGTAATTTACCTGCCGGCACCCTGTGATTACCAACAATCACCGACAAAGAGTAAGACTGTTTTGTTTGCTAACAGTCTTTCTCCCTGTCAGCTCGAGCACACTGCTCGGGATGGCTGTACACAGTACAGCCATCCCGATCTCACACAGTACAGCCATCCCGATCAGTGTGCTTACTGTGAAGCACACACTCCCCGGCCCCTAGTAAAACACTCTCTGCACATAGTTAAGCCTTTGATCGCCCCTCACATTAACCCCTTCCTGCCCAGTGCCATTAGCAAAGTGTCAGTGATTCTTTTTAGCACTGATCACTTTATTGATGTCACTGGGGATGTCAGTGACACCAAGTTAGTTCCCCCCCCGTGTCAGAATGTCCACCGCAGTCCCGCGGTCCTGCACAGCACAGCCATCCCGATCAGTGTGCTTACAGTGAAGCACACACTCCCCGCCCCCTAGTAAAACACTCCCAGCACATAGTTAAGCCTTTGATCGCCCCTCACATTAACCTCTTCCTGCCCAGTGCCATTAGCACAGTGTCAGTGCTTTTTTTAGCACTGACCACTGTATTGGTGTCACCTGGGATGTCAGTGACACCAAGTTAGTTCCCCCCCAGTGTCAGAATGTCCACCGCAGTCCTGCACAGTACAGCCACCCCCATCAGTGTGCTTACAGTGAAGCACACAACTCCGCCCCCTAGTAAAACACTCCCTGCACATAGTTAACCCTTTGATCGCCCCTCACATTAACCCCTTCCTGCCCAGTGCCATTAGCACAGTGTCAGTGCTTTTTTTTAACACTGATCACTGTATTGGTGTCACTGGGGTGTCAGTGACACCAAGTTAGTTCCCCCCCAGTGCCAGAATGTCCTGCAGTCCTGATAAAAGTTGTTGATCGCCGCCATTACTTGTAGAAAAAAATAAATAACAAAAATCTCAGCATCTAGACCCCCATTTGTAAATGCTATAACTTTCATGTAAACCAGTTAATTTACACATATTGGGATTTTTTTTTTTAGCAAAGACATGTAGCAGAATACATTTTGGCCTAAATTTATGACAAAATTAGATTTTTTAAATTGTTTTACTGGACATGTTTAATAGCAAAAAGTGCAAAATATTGTTTTTTTCTCAAAATTGTCGGACTTTTTTGCTTACAGCACAAAAAAATAAAAACCGCACAGGCGATCAAATACCACCAAAAGAAAGCTCAATTTGTGGGGAAAAAAGGACATAAATTTTATTTGGGTGCAGCGTTGCATGACCGTGCAATTGTCAGTTAAAGTAACACAGCACCGTAACGCAAAAAATGGCCTGGTCAGGAAGGGGGGTAAATCCCCAGGAGGGCAAGTGGTTAGGGGGATTTAACATCACTTTCTGTTCTGCTTTTTCAACATCTGCTTTAAAGTGCACTTGTGTTGTACCCATGCAGGGCAAAGCAACAGGTTCACTTTACTGCTTTCACCTTCAGCTGCACATACCTACCCTTTGTTCCTCCTCTGCTCCGTTCAGGAAGGGAGAATTAGCTCTGTGTAAGCTCCAAGCCATGATTAGGAGCTTACAATGGATTTGATGTGAATGTACAATATATACGTAAAGCGCTGCATAAATTGATGGTGCTGTATACTGTAAGTAACTGTAATAATAACAAATAATAAACTTCTGATGGACTACTGGCTTTCCTGCCACCCCGGAGTTGCAGGGTTGGGTGTCAAGAGTGAGTCACGTACTCCTCCATACCCAGAATTCTTGATGTATGAACATAGTGGGGGGAGAGAAGGGAAGGTGAGTGTCTCTGGGGGCCACTTTTGGCTGCATGGGCAAAGCACAGCTTCTATAGCTCCTCTCTGGCCATCTGATATTTAACTTCCATGAACTTTATTCCTGTAGTATCATTAGTGCATTGACAACGATGGGAAAACTAACTGGAGTTTACCATGTTTGTAGCCGGGAGGTTCAAAAAACAGTATATTCGATGGAAAATGTGCTCATATCTAACTGAAGGATAAGAAGCATTCCTTTGTTTCTTCCAAGCAGCACCATCTTAACTTGGCACCTACCCTGGCTCCTGTCACCAGCAAGGACTTTTCAAAAAAACTGCCCAACCTACCTGAAGGGTGCATATTAGGTCTTTCTCAGAGAGATGACAGTGCTTACCACCTTCTGAATGGTGGTGGATCGATCTTCAGAGGACAGCAGAGCAGTGGCTGACAGGCATTAAAGCGCTACTTTCATCTTCTTCAACCTTTTCTTTTTAATTGCAACTAATGACAATTTTATATTGTAGGATCACACCACATCTGTGAGCCAAGCTTTTGGTTATAGCGGTTGTGGTGCGGCTCCTTTATTGTAGGGCAGTGCCCATCAAACTTTGCAGCCCAAGGTATACACCATGGCTACGGCATGTGTGCAGCCCTGTCAGGCTGTAATGTTAGCATTTGGGTGGGCAGTCAGGGAGTGGTAAATCCGTGGCTCAGCTATATATTTCTATGCCCCCCCCCCCCCGGCCAAAAGTGTAATTTAGTTTTACAATGGCTAGAACCTTGGGTAGCAACTAAGTGCAAGATGGCACAGCTGAACTCCTTAAGAAGAAAGTGCCTCAAAAATTAGGATTTTTATACTTTTTTTAAACATCGATTCATATGCAGTGGGGGTTACTTACTAAAACCGTAAGGTCCCATCCAAACCTATGCACTTAGCTTTTTGTCTGCTTTGCAGTGCTTTTTTAAAGTGGAATTTTGTTTTGTTGCTGGGCAAAACAAAAATGTAAAACATAACAAAAACGCAAGAAAAAACACACTACCATGCATTTCAGCAGATTCCCCACTGAAATCTATATGATGCTTTTTGCTTTTAAAAAAGTCCCTGACCCTCTCCAAAAATGCAGCAGCTAAAAAAAAGCATGGATCTGAACATGTTCCATAGGAAATCATGTTAAATGAACTGTAATGCGTTTCTGCAAAAAGCACTAAAAAAACGCACTGGTGTGAACGAAACCTAAGCCCCCGGTCACATCAAAGCCGATTTTGAAATCGTGCGACGTACAGTGAAGTCACACGATTTCAAAATTGGGTGACCTGCTGATTTCAGTTGTGATTTGCAAGACAACTGACACATGTCTATGCAAATGGAACCAAAAGTAGCACTACTTTAGAAATTGGTGCGGTTCTGACTTGGTCGGAGCATGACCGTTCTAATAGCGGACAATAGGGTGCGACTTGGCATACGATTTGCAAGTTGCATTGCATGCAAATTGCATGCCAAGTTGCACCCGATGTGACCGAGGTGTAAAGTGCAAAATCTGGTGCAGCTCTGCAAAGAAACCAATCAGCTTCCAGGTTTTATTGCCAAAGCTTAATTGAACGAGTGAAAGTTAGAAGCTGATTGGCTACCATGCATAGCTGCACCAGATTCTGAGTGATCCAGTTTTAGTAAATCTCCCCCACTGGGTTGTGAACACTCCTGTACTAAAGACGGGTGGCACAGTGGCTTAGTGGTTAGTGCGTCTGCCTTCCAGTAAATGGGTCATGGGTTCAATTCCCAACGATGGCACCTCCTGCATGGAGTTTGCATGTTCTCCCTGTGCCTGCATGGGTTACCTCCAGTTTCCTCCCACACTCCAAAGACATGCTGGTAGGTTAATTGAATCCTGTCTAAATTGTCCCTAGTATGTGTATGTATGAATGTGAATTAGGGACCTTAGATTGTATGCCCCTTGAGGGTTAAGGACTGATGTGAATGTACAATATATATATATGTAAAGTGCTGTGTAAATTGATGGTGCTATATAAGTACCTGAAATAAATAAATAATAAAGATAGTACATTTCTGTTAGTGTCTCCATCACTTTCTATGACACTGAAGATGTTGCAGGAAATACAGCTCATAAAGGTAAATGTGTCTTGTGTTGTGAGAAGTAAAGCACATCCATTGTATAGGAGTGTGAAATAGGAAACAAGGTTTTAAAGTCCAGACCAGGGGTCTCCAAAGTTTGTAAACAAAGGGCCACTTTACTGTCCATCAGGCTGGGGGGTCGGGCTGTGGCCAGTGGTTAAAGAAAATTCGAGGACATCAGTAAGAGTAAACAATCCCTCAACATTGGTATTAGTGGGAGGAATAGTGCTCCATTGTTGGTATTAGGCCCCATGTACACGGGAAACTGACTGCTGGAAAACGTAGGTTAAAAAATGTCTGTTTAGCCGCGTTTGCATAACGCATTTATTTATGTGCGTTTGCGTTTAGAAGTGTTTTTTAAAAGATAAGCACAGGAGAACCTCCCAAATGCCCAGAATGCACTGAAAAGTGGTAAATTATTGACTATTGCAGACTGTTTCAGAGAAATGCAGAGAGTAGAAGCAGAGACAGAAGTATGCGTTGAGATAATTAGCTGTGAGTTGCTCATTAACATTTCTTTTGTTTCCAAGGGTGGGAAAGGTGTCTGGTGAAGTGAGTCATTAAGGTCAGCTGGCAGGGGGTCTCCATAAGGAATTTAAGGTGTGAATGGTCATTAACATATCTTTTGTTTCCAAGGGTGGGAGGTCTGAGGTGTGAATTGGTCATTACAATGTGTGACAAGCTTAGTAGGAACATCCTGTGTTCAGTGTTTTGTCCATCTGAGTACCTTGAAAACACTTTGCATGCATTTTTCATGATGAAAAAAGGCTCTAGACAGCATTGGGAACTGGAAGAGTTAAAAAACATTTTCAAATGCAAACGCTTATAAACACGATTTGCTGAGTTTAGACGCGTTTTGCATTTGAAACGCTGATAAAATCGACTGCTGAACGCAAGTTTTCTGCTGTAAACTCAAATGCCTGTAAATGACTGTAAACGAAGATGTGTACATGGACACATAGGAAAACATTAGGGTGAGTTCAGGGGCTGCTGAAAAAAACGCTGAACAGCTCCTAAACGTGAGTTTATCAGCTGCAGTGTACATGAGCCCTAAATGGGAAACATTATGCCCCATTGTTGATATTCAAGTGTGGAATAGTGCCCTATCATTAGTATCAGTAGGAGGAATAGTGCCCCATAATTGGTATCAGGGGGAGCAATAATGCCCCATCATTGGTATCAGTGGGAGGAATAGTGCCCCATAGTTGGTACTGAGGGGAGCAATAGTGCCCAATATTGGTGTCTTTGGGAGGAATGGTGCCCCATTATTAGTGTCAGTGAACTAAATGGTGCCTAAAGGGCCGGATACAGTCCAGCAAGGGCCACATCTGGCCCCCGGGCCGTAGTTTGGAGACCACTGCTGTAGACTATAAGTCCTCATGCACATGGGACGTTTTGATAAAGCTGGTAACGTTAGCTGTGCAAAGTCACATTAAAAACATGAGTTTTTGCATTGGCATTTAACAGCGTTTTGCCGCGTTTATCAGCATTTTCCTGCGCTTTTCCGCATTTGCGGTTTTTAGTGTTTTTTCTAACCAAAACAAAAAATCTTTTTTTTGGTCAAAAAAAGGCCAAAAACACTGGTTTGTGGCATTTTACCAAGTTTTTTTCATTTTTACAGCTATAAAACTCCTCTAGAAACTCACTAGTCCTGGGGGGTTTTTTTCAGCCAAAAAATGTTGATTACAGTCTATGTGTATGGACACATAGGATAACATGCTGGGGGGTTTACTAGCTGTAGAAAAAAATGTCAAAAGCAAAAAACAGCAGCTGTAAAAACGTCTGTTGTGGATGAGGACTAAAGCTCTTTTCCGCTGTACAACAGCACTTTGGGAGAGGGAGGGCAGCACTAGTAGTCAATGTCAAATATAGAATAATAATAGGAAGAGAGAGCACAGTGATGGCTTACCAGTGTGCTGCTGCTCATTTACTGACCAATCCCGGGGCAGGGAGGCGCCAAGATGTTTTGCATAACTGCAGGAGTGACACGTCACATCAGAAGCCTGGCTCTGCTGTCTGCTAGGGTTGTGGAAATTTTGGGGCTAACTGGACAGAAAAATAAAACCACTGGCAGGTAAAACCTCTCCTTTAGGCTTTCACGCATTCATTTTTCTTCCACTATTGTGTTTAAAAAAAAGGGGGAAAAAAATATGTGATCATGTATTCCTATTGAAATCTTCACACTGATCTGTTGCGGGTCTGGTGCTTAAAATCCTGCTTGCTGCATTTTTGGTGCGGTAAAATAAAACACACCAAAAACGCACCTCCACATTGAAATCAATTAAAAACTCATCAAAAATGCACCCGCGTTGCATTTTTGGTGCGTTTTCTTTAGTCACATATCCTGTAAAAAATGCACCGCAAACGTGGTACAAACGAGGCAAAAACACATGTATTTTTGGTGTTGGCAAGAAATCACCGGCCGGGACCCGGTGATTGACAGCTGAGGCCGCAAATGGTGGCACAGGTAGGGCGCAAGCACGTCCCCTACCAGGAACTGCAAAATCAAATACACAGTATATATATATATATATATATATATATATATATACGTAGTCTTGCACACCCGTGCCGCCCTGTAGCATTATTTCTGCTATAGGGCGGCACGGAAGTGGTTAATAACCTGCAATGGGCCTCTAAGCCGGCTAGAAACATTGACTAACCCAGGAAGCACTGCTCTCTTCATCCTGCTGTGTCATTGCCCTTTTACCTTCTTGGAATGTCTAATTGCTGTCTGTGCTGACCCAGCTCCTCCACCCCTCACCTCCCTACATAACCTTTTATGTAGTTGCCGGGGGGGGGGGGGGGGGGAGGGTCACTCCATCACTGTCTCTGGCTTCAGCACCGCACCCTTCACTTTCTGCTTTCACAGTAGAAGCTGAGGGCACAGGGGCGGACTGACCATTCGAGCACTCAGGCACTGCCCGAGGGCCCAGGGTAAGAAGGGGGCCCCATGAAATGCCCCTGGTACCTTTTTATAGACTTTTTTGGGTGTGCTTTGAGTGTGGGCAAGGACACAGGGTCCCAATGATCCCCTATTGCCCGGGGGTCCCATGAATTGTCTGTCCGCCCCTGTGAGGGCAGCGTAGCCATAGGTAGTCAGTCAAACTCTTGTGATGAGGCAGTGGGGGTGTGCCTTAGTGGCACTGTGTATGTCTATGGATGCACACAGACCGGCTCAGGAAAGTGCATGCACTGGTGCTTTCTCAGCACCCAGCTTCCCTGCAGGAGGCACCCATACGAGGGAGAAGCTGTCAGCGCCAGCAGATGACTCCCAGAAGAGAAGGAAAATGACCTTTCTGTGCAATATCTTTGAGTAAATAAGTATTACCTCTTTTTTACTGAAAAAAATAAGCCTTTAGTATAACTTTACATTTTTGTTTAAATTAATGGTCTGGCGATGAAGTCTGGTTGGGATGAATATCAAGCAGTGCTAACATATCTATCACTTACAGTGATGTAAAATAAAGTGTAGTTCCAATCATTTACATTTTGTTGTGTGCCAAGAGGTATCAGTGATAAAGAAATGAAAAGCGGTTCACAGACCTCACAATGTACAAGGCCTGTATGTCTGAAATTCTTAAAATAACATCAAAGAATATTTTGAGAGGGTTTTCAAAGCCATGAAAGCTGCAATATCCCTGATTTCTAATCCAAATAATGTAAGCGGGCATAAACACACTAACTGAGCGGAATGAAAACTAAAAATAAGATACAAAAAGTTTGTTGTTCCAGATGGGCATGCTTCTCTTGGGTGCATGCCAAAGCAGACTTAAAATGCTAATAAAACGTAACAGGAGATCTCTAATGGAGTAACTGATCGTACTTTAATGTGTTATATTTAGTCTCGCAATAATGGATTGCTTTCATGTATAAACAGACAAATATACAAAAGAAAATCGTGGTTTTGCTGCTTCTAAGCAGAATGTTAACAGATATATTACAAGCTAAGCCCACCCATTAGTCAAGGTTTTAGGTCTCTATCCAAGCATGCAGCCTGGTTGACCAGGGAAGAGGGGAATTCATGCATGGCCCCAAATACTGAACCATACCAGGGCATTTTTGCACGTTTTGTCACGCGTTTTGAGATTTTCTGCTCAAATGAAAAATTGAAAAAAAAATAGTAATAATATATGATTAAATAAATGTAAAATAAATACACAAATAAATAAAAATCAGCATAAATAAATAAAATAAAAATTAATACTATGTAATAATAACTAACCCCTAACCTTAACCCCTAACCCTAAATTTTTTTATAAATTATTACTACTAATAATAGTATTTCTAATAATATAGTAGTAAATATAAACCCAAACCTGAACCCAAAATTAATAATAATAATAATTTATTATTATTATTAATAATAATAATAATAATAATAATGTATTTTGTGTTAGGGTGTTTGTTTATTTTTTTATTAATAATTTGTTTTTAAGGGGGGGTTAGGGGGTTATTTACTTATTTAATATTACATAGTATTCATTTATTGTGAATATTTAATATTTATTTATGACTATTTTTATTTATGTATTTATTTTACATTTATTTATTAATTTATTATTAGTACTAGTATTATTATTAACACCCTAACCCTAAAAAAAAATAAAGATTAAATAAATAAGAAGAAGACAATAAATACAACATTAATCCCTTCCCCAAACAATAGCCCCTATTCCTAACCTTAACCCAACCCCTAATTCTAACCCTAAACTTAACTCTTACCCTAACAAAAAAAATCAATAACAATATTAAAAGAAGAAATCAAATCTGATGGAAAAGCTGAAAAACTTAGCAAAAAATGATACAACAGATGATATTTTTCTCTATTGGTGTGAATACAGCCTTAAAGTGTCTGCGATAATAAATAACAATATCAACATTCACAACAATGTAATTTTTCACAAGAGCTCCAAATTTAATAATAATAATTAACCCCTTAATTCTGCACCTCCCAGCCCTACAAGGGGTTTCTAATGCCAGTGCTGTTAGCTGTCACATGATTGGAAAGCTCCTGATCACAAGTAGTGATTGGGAGCTTTCCATTAGGTATCGGGAACTGCGGCGGGAGCACACAGGGCACAAGCTCTTGGCACATGTTTGTTTACATTTGGGTATGCAAATAATCAGCCTCTCTTTGCCAAGGCCCACCCGCCAAGAGGCTGCATATTTGCGTACAGCCGGCGCAAAGGAGTTAAAAAGCAGTCCCTAAGCTCCAGGCAAGTGACTGCTTAGGCTGAGATGACGTCTTCATTCTTTTTGATTTCATTGGGCTGCCCTACCTGCAGAATTGTAGGGAAAAACATCCCTGGCCCTTTTAATTAAAAATTGCGTGGTACCAAGCTGTATGGTACTGTGGCACCATGCGGTCTGGCTCAAGCGAAAACACGCCACATTTGCTGATGCTCACATCTTAATGTAACATATTTCTGGTTAAAAATATATGTTTTTTTTATTTATTATTTCTGTGCCCCTGACGAAGTAGTAATAATGAAGTGTGTTGGGCGGGATGTGGAGATGTTAGTTACTGAGCCATACTATTTTGTGTCTGCTGAATCATGTACTGTAGAGCAATTCAGCTTGAGCCTCATGCTACCTACAGTACATTTTGCCCCAAGCATAAACCAATTTTCTGCCGATTTTAGGCTTTTATTTGAGTAAAACAGTACGTTACCAAATATAGCTTCTTTTGTATCTGAGCTCATTCTTGTACACACAATTCTGAGTTGGATCGTTAGATGAATTCCTTAGCCTTTTATACCTGAATGGGGCACAAGATGCTACAGACACTTGCAGCGATATATAACATATCTTCAGTTAAGGAGGTTGCTTCTTTTGGTGAGCTCCTAATTTGTGGTCATATTATATATTGAAGTTATTATGGCACTTAACCTTTTTTCTTGAAGAATATTGTTTGACTTCTCTTTATTTACAGTGGCATAATTAGAGTTGGTGTCACCTGGTGAGATAAACATGGTGTCACCCCCCCTCCCCCCCTCAAATAATTTTACGGCATCACATTGACGCAACTCTCCCCCTCTAGCCTGCCACAATGCTGTGTTCTGCTGCTGTGGAGCGATAGCAGGAACAGGAGAGAGCAGTAGACACTGGGCAGACTAGCACATCGAGCACTCTCCTGTCTAGCTTGCCACAGTACTCTGCAAGGTGCTGGGCAGGCTAGTTTCAGAGGGGCAGTGCGCGGTCGTGTTGTGCACCCCAGTAAATGATACGGTGGGAGCCGGCGGGCCGATCCATGCGCTGTCACGGATGCAGGTGACACCATCGTGGTCAGATATCACATCCTACTTAATGGTCTCCCTCCATCAGTGTCCACATCACTAGAGGTCCCCCATCAGTGTCCCCATCATTAGAAGTCCACCATCAGTGTAAACATCATTAAAAGTCCCACCATCAGTGTCCCCCTCATTAAAAGTCCCTCCATCACTGTCCCCATCATCAGAGGTCCCCCATCATCAGAGGTCCCCCATCATCAGAGGTCCCCCATCAGTGTCCCCATAACTAGAGGTCCCCATCAGTGTCCCCATCATTAGATGTCCCCCATCAGTGTCCACATCATTAAAAGTCCCACCATCAGTGTCCCCCTCAGTAAAAGTCCCTCCATCAGCGTTCCCATCATCAGAGGTCCCCCATCATTAGAGGTTGCCCATCAGTGTCCCCATCATTAGAGGTCCCCCATCAGTGTCCCCATCATTAGAGGTCCCCCATCAGTGTCCACATCATTAAAAGTCCCAACATCAGTGTCCCCCTCAGTAAAAGTCCCTCCATCAGTGTCCCCATCATCAGAGGTCCCCCATCATTAGAGGTTCCCCATCAGTGTCCCCATCATTAGAGGACCCCCATCAGTGTCCCCATAATTAGAGGTCAACATCAATGTCCCAATCATTAGATGTCCCCCATCAGTGTCCACATCATTAAAAGTCCCACCATCAGTGTCCCCCTCAGTAAAAGTCCCTCCATCAGTGTCCCCATCATCAGAGGTTCCCCATCATTAGAGGTTCCCCATCAGTGTCCCCATCACTAGAGGTCCCCCATCAGTGTCCCCATCATTAGAAGTCCCCCATCAGTGTCCCTCATGTTGAATTCCCTTACCAAGGGCTTGATGGGAAGCTGGGAGCCAGTAGCTGGAAATCTGTGGGCAGGACTCAATGGTCAAATTTGGTGGGCTCAGGAACACAGTGCAGCAGCCAGGTCTGGAGAAGGACGTTTGGCTAACTTCTCCACTCAATGCTGGGGGCAGACCTACCAAGTGGTTGGTTGCTAAACATCAGGAAGCCCTAGCAACCAATCACTAATATTGGCAGCAGCAGGCAGGAGGTGGGACTGCAGGGACAGAGCCACAGAAGAATCATTGGGAGCCCGAGCCCCGTACATGTGGCTGCCCACCCACTGATGGCGGCCCTGTTTCCCCTCTAGCAGATGTCACCCAGGTGCGGACCACACTTCCCGCACCCCTGTTATTATAGATCAATTGTCTGATTTTTTTTCCTGTTAATTGTTTTATTTTGCTTTTTCAGATGCAATTTTTGGCAACAACTAGCAAAGAGTTGGCCTACAGTTTTACAAGCTCACAATGAGGGCCAGTAATAAGGTGAGAACACTGTCAGTTAAATGGATTTTGCAGGTGGGTAGCTAAAAGCCCAAAACAAATACCAGCCTAAAAAGTCAGTCTAAATACAAAATGTTTGGCTTGAGTGAAACGTTGATGCGAAAATAAACTAATAGTGAAGGCAATTTCCACATGGTTCCAAGCTTGGATAAATGTGCTATTCATTACAAACCATTAATAATTTTGCAGAACATTCTTGGTATACTTCAGTGATGAAACAGACAGGCAAATAATTGGAAGCTTGATGCATTTCACTAGATACAGTCAGAAACTAAACACTGGCTTGCATGATGCTATTGTTTTTAAAGTGGTATTAAATCCAAAAACAAAAATGTTATATTTTACAGCTTACCTAGTCTTAAATGTGGTGGCTGCACTATTTTCTCTTTTTGGGCTTTTTTCCTATTTTTTTAAGCTCCCTGGCGGTATGATTATTTCAGATTTTTGGTGCTGAAAGCGGTACCATTATATTGCATGGAAATTTGGCGTTTTATATTGTAGGCCTGTAAGTTTTAGGAATAACTCACTGAAATCTGTCAAGAGTCTAGTAAACATCCCGGGTATGATAAAACTTGAAACACGAAATCATAAATTATAATTTAATAAATAATCATAAAAAAAAAATATAATAATAATACATTTAATTCAATAATATAATCAAACCAAAAACACTGAAATTTAGCACCAAGTTTGCACATCACTGAGCAAAGTCGCAAAATCGTTTTCAGTGTCTGATGACGAATTTCCCCACGAATCATTATCACTCAATTCTGCAAGTAGTACTAATTTACTATCTCTGTTCTCTAGCTGGTCTAAAACCGCTTTTGACCTAAAGGGACACTTTTTGGACGCCATGGACATTTCTCAGTTTCCAGGCAGAAAGAACAGTCAAAATGCAGACAGGGCACAGGACAAAGCACTCGGGACAAAATGTATGTGAAATGGTTTGGTACAGTATGTTTTACTATGTGATTTTAGTGATTTTAGTGAATGTCACTTTTTGTTATTTTCAAATTTCGCGCCGTTCCATCCCCCCGTACGTTCCGACGCTCGCAGAGGACAGAACCCAGATGACAGATGCCGGCATCCGCCGGATTACATTGCAGGGGACACTGCAGGAGGGACATCGTGGGAGCGCAGGACAAGGTAAGTGAAGAAGGGATCGCGGAGCAGCGCCGCATGGTATTCCCAAGTGTAGCTCGGAGTTACCGCTTGTGGTACTGAAACTTTACCCCGAGCTACACTTGGGAATACTGCCAGGGAGGTTAACCTACTAATCAAGCAAGTAATTTTTTTCTACTTTGTTTAAAGCGTTGTGAACCTCAGACATGAAATATGAACAAAGCATATGCCCTTATATTGTGTACTTGTCTCAATCAAGAGCACTAAGTGTCATTTTTGTCCACTACCTCGTTCCTTTGCTATCAGCACGAATCATTTCTAACAAGTTTTCCTGATACCAAGAAAAAAAGGTGTCAAGGGAGGGAGCTCCATGACACAACCTGTGATTCAAAACCTCAGCTCTGTTCCTGTGAGCTGTGAGAAGGTGGTGTGTCCCTTCCCTTCAATTAGCTCTCAGAGCTCTTCTCACTGAGATCTGCAGAATGTAACTTGAGATCCCTCCCCTTGCTGTTTTAAAATCAGACAAATTGTATGAATTAAGCACTATGAATGGATGTGGAGAAGAAAATACTGCAGATAAACAGGTATAACTTGTAGAAAGATGTAGAAGGATTCGTTTCATCTCTGTGTACCACCTGAGGCCAGTCACTTCACTGGATATATATATAAGGGTTTACAACCACTTTAGCAGATCAAGCTGTCCTGAAAAAATATGTTGGGGCAAACCATTTACCACTGACAGGGGTGCATAAAATGACAAGCTTTTATTCATTTATGTAAAGCCCTTGAAAACAAACTGTTGCTGTAACTGCTTAAAAAGTGTTAGCTGGAGTTCCACTTTAACTTTTTAATTAAGTCCATCTAAGGCCCGTTTCACACAGGGCAGACCCATCAGCAGATCCGCTTGCTCAGCGGTGGATCTGTCCGCTGATCCCTGCTGAGCAGATGACAGGTCTGTGTCCGCTCTGCTCCACTGCTGCCCTCTATGGGCGGTCGGCTGTAAAAGGATCGCCTGTCTGTTTGCATTAGACTGCCATCTCATCCGATTCGATGGATGGAAGGGGAATGGATCCCCATCAGTCTCTTAATGGCGGATCAGATCAGATTGGATGTCGGTGGGTGGAACGTCCATGTGAAAGGGGCCTAAATCTGCTAGTCTAACACCACCCTCAACCCAGACTAACAATGCTGCTGTACACAGGCGTCTCCATTGCTTCTTCAGTGGAGTGGAGATAACCTAAGACAGAAAATGTATAAGGCTCAGTTCACATTGCCACGACTTGGAATCCGACTTGTGAGACCCCAAGTCACATGACATGTGAAATCCTGTGTTAATCAACAAGAGCTGTCTTAATTAGCACTACTGAAGTTTCTCCGACTTTAGGAAGGTTCCTGTACTACTTCAAGGTGACTTCTATCCGACTTGTGCCCCTAGACTTTAATGAAAATCACCTCTAAGTTAGATCCTCATCTATATTGATGTGATTTGAATCCGACATCACAGGATATTACATTCTCATTGACCAAAAGCAAAGTCGCATGGCGTGGAAGTCGCTTCAAAGTTGCATTAAGTCGCATCAAAGTAGTAGTCAGGTTTTATCAAGTCGCTAGGAAGTCGCCTGGCAAAGTCGTACCGTAAGTCACACGACTTTCAGGTTGCAGTAGTGTGAACCGAGCCTTACTGGCCATAATACCAGATGACAAAACAGAAAACTAACACAGCCACCACATTTAACCTGTTGTCGCACATACTGCATGTGCAATGGCAAAAAGGGTTGGCTTTAATGCCCACATTCCGCACACATGCATCACCAGTTGCCCGATTTTTCTATGCTGAGCACACACTCACAGCGCAGGGACCATACTGTCAAACACAGCTCTCGATCCCCACTAGCAATCAGTAGCTGCCGGGACCAGCTGTACACTGGACATTTGGCAATCTCTCCAAGATGCCTTTCCTCCTGGCAGCAGTGTTTTGGCAGAAAAAAAACGTTTGATGCTTTTTCTTCTTCTAAAGGCCCCTGCCTCTAAACTCCTCTTAATGCCTATGTGTGCATGGACACATAGGCTAACATGGAGGGGTGTTTTTGTTTATTTTTACGCATTTCTTCTCTACAATGTATCTTTCTTTCCACTCAGAGAATCGAAAAACAGGGGTGGTTCAATAGTTAGTAGAGGACCCAGGGCTCTGTGCTGGGACCATGCTGCATAGCGCACTCCCAACACATACACAGGTACACATACACTATATTGCTAAAAGTATTGGGCCAACCCTCCAAATCATTGGATTCAGGTGTTCCAATCACCTCCGTGGCCACAGGTGTATAAATTCCAGCACCTAGGCATACAGACTGCTTCTACAAACATTTGTGAAAGAATGGGTCGCTCAGTGAATTCAAGCGTGGTACTGTGATAGGTTGCCACCTGTGCAATAAGTCCATCCATGAAATTTCCTTGATACTAAATATTCCATGGTCAACTATTAGTGGTGTTATAACAAAGTGGAAGCTACTGGGAGCAGCAACTCAGCCACAAAGTGGTAGGCCACGTAAAAAGACAGAGCGGGTCAGTGCATGCTGAAGAGCACAGAAGTCACCAACTGTCCGCAGAGTCAATAGCTAAACACCTCCAAACTTTGTGTGACCTTCAGATTAGCACAACAACGGTGCATAGAGAAGAGAACTTCATGGAATGGGTTTCCATGGCCGAGCAGCTGCATCCAATCCTTACATCAGCAAGTGCAATGCAAAGCGTCGGATGTAGTGGTGTAAAGCACACCGCCACTGTACTCAATAGCAGTATAGACATGTTCTATGGAGTGACGAATCCCGCTTCTCTGGCAATCCGATGGACGTGTCTGGGTTTGGCAGTTGCCAGGAGAATGGTACTTGCCTGATTGCATTGTGCCAAGCGTAAAGTTTGGTGGAGGGGGTATTATGATGTAGGGTTGTTTTTCAGGGGTTGGGCTTGGCCCCTTAGTTCCAGTGAAGGGAACTCTTAAGGTGTCAGCATACCAAGACATTTTAACAAATTTCATGCTCCCAACTTTTTGGGAACAGATGGCCCCATCCTGTTCCAACATGACTGCGCACCAGTGCACAAAGAAAGGTCCATATGGACAAGGATGAGCGAGTTTGGGGTGGAGGAACTTGACTGACCTGCAAAGAGTCCTGACCTCAACTCGGAAAAACACCTTTGGGATGAATTAGAGCGGAGACTGCGAGCCAGGCCTTCTTGCCCGACATCAGTGCCTGACCTCACAAATGTGCTTCTGGAAGAATGGTCAAACACTTCCATAGACACTCCTAAACCTTGTGGACATCCTTCCCAAAAGAGTTGAAGCTGTTATAGCTGCCAAGGATGGGCCAACTCAATACTAAACCCTATGAACTAAGACAAGTATGCCATTACAGGTTAATGTCGGGTAAAGGCAGGCGTCCCAATACTTTTGGCAATATAGTGTATACGCCATCTTACGGAAGATGACCGGCTTTTGTGAGGCAGCATATATGTTTACATGCGGTGGGAAGGGGTTAAGAAGAAAAGGGATGCCTCCAGCTTCCACAGTTGGTAAAGACAGACAATTTTAACCTCTTCAGGATCGCCCATACCCAGTACAATGCATATGTCACTGGCCACCCCCAATCAACTCCAACAGCCACCCCCCACTCCTGCAAAGGAACAAAGAGGTTTTTAGTTAAAAGCAGCATATAATACACACATTATCAAGTGTTAGGCACACACTTAAAGTCTTGGGGTAATCAAGGGGTTAACCTCTTCCCAGACAGTGTCATTAGTACAGTGACAGTATATAGAATTATTACTGCTTTCTGTATTAGTGTCACTGGTGATGTCAGTGACAGTTCCCACCCAGTGTCAGTTATAACTTGTTGATCACCACCATATTATATTCCATAGATTGCAAACTCTATAACTTTCACACAAACCAATCAATATACACTTATTAGGATTTTTTTTTTTACCAAAGACATGTAGATGAATACATTTTAGCCTAAATTTATGAAGAAATTATTTTTTTTATTTTTAATTGGATCCGTTTGATAGCAGAAAGTAAAAAATATTGTTTTTTAAAAAATGTACTGTCTATTTTCATTTATATATTAAAAAAAAAAAAAAAAAACCCAGTGGCGATCAACTACCACACCAAAAAACTCTGCAAAGAAAACAAGTAAAGGAAACAATACAAATTCTTCATCGTTTACAGCATGCTGGAGATTATAATCTGTTTATTAAATACAATACACCATTACAGTAATATACACAGAACTACTGATTGATAACCTCATTTTCCCTTCAAAAATTCCTGTTTGGTTCTGCTTCAGAATAATCTCAACAACCCAAAGGAACAGTATGTTTGTAATCAGAATCAGGTAGGAATCTAAATAGACGTTTGGCAACAAAAGCTGGGAGTTTCATTGTAAACTAAACCTCAGGGAAACAGCAAAATACACAGCTGAAATACATAAATGGGAGTTGTTTTACCCGCCTAAGGATTTTTATTTCTGTCCATCCACGCCTGTAATGTTCATAGCCCTGCATAGTCCAGGAGGTTTAAAATGGCCAAAATGAATCCAAATGTAGGTTTTTATACTAGCTGCATTTTAAATTCTGTTTATTTTTTTAAACAAATAATTAACTGCATTAATTGGTGTTTTTCTTTAAAATAACTTCCTGGAATTCAGCAACCGTAAAGAAATCTTCCTGTCCGAACCACATGCTGTTTCCCTTCGGGTGTGGTGTGATTTGCAGTGCAATCTGAGCCATTCATTTTGTATGGCTAAAACCGCACAGCACCCGCAGGGAAATCACATCGCATTCCTGTTCAAATCACATGCGATTCTTTGCAATACGTTTTGAGCCCATTCATTTTTTATGAGCTCAAATCGCACCACAAAGGTATCTGTTTTAGGTATCAGAAAATTTACAAGTACTCTTTCAATTGGTGCACACAGCGTAGGGAGACACAACTCTAGTCGCTGCATGCAAAGGTGGCTCCTTAGGATGCTGTAAAAGAAAGAAGCCACTTTGAAACAGGAAAACCTGGGGCAGTGGTCAAGGCACCAGCTTAACCACTTGTCGCCCGCAGATAGCTGACCTGACGGCTTCACCATGGACGGTCAGTTCTGGGAGGGCGTCATATGACGTCTTTCCAGAATGCGTCCTCCCACACACCCCCGGGCTGATCACGTGATGTGGTAAAAGGCCAATCACAGCGGCCTTTTACCACGTGATCAGCCATGTCCAATGACACAGCGTGAGGAAAGTACTGCCGATAACCGGCAATTGTCAGTGGATGGACAATTGTCAGAGGATGGATTGGCACTGATCATCAGGGCACTAATGATCAGCGCCTAGCAGTGCCACCCACCAGTGCCACCCACAAATGCCCAGCAGTGCCACCCACCTGTGTCCATCAGTGCCCAGCAGTGCCACCAACCTGTGTCCAGCAGTGCCACCCATCAGTGCCACCAGTCAGTGTCCAGCAGTGCCGCCAGTCAGTGCCATCCATCAGTGCTTCCTATCAGTGCCCATCAGTGCAGCATATCAGTGCCCATCATTGTTGCATATCAGTGCCGCCTATCAGTGCCCATCATTGTTGCATATCAGTAGCACCTCATCAGTGTAGCCTATCAGTGCCCATCAGTGCCCGTCAGTGCTACCTATCAGTGCCCATCAGTGCTGCCTACCAGTGCAGACTCATCAACGCACATCAGTGAAGGAGAAAAATTACCTGTTTGCAAAATGTTAAAATAGAAACAAAGAAAAACTTTTTGCTCTTTTTTTTATTCATAGAGTAAAAAATAAAACACCCAGTGGCAAGTGCATACCACCAAAATAAAGCTCTATTTGTATGAAAAAAAATGGTAAAAATTTCAAACGGGTGCAGTGTTGCATGACCACGCAATTGTCATTCAAAGTGCGACAGTGCTGAAGGCTGAAAATTGGCCTGGGCACGAAGGGGGTATAAGTGCCTGGTAGGCAAATGGTTAAATTGGAACACTGGCACAGAATAAGAAATAAAGAAGTTTAATAAATCAGCTGCTGAAAGTGCTTAATTATAAGGGGTTAATATTTTAACAATGATAGCAATCTCTTGAGTTTCTTGTAAATATGTATCTCTCTTTACCATGTCAGTATTTGGTACTGAGCCAGCTCTTCGTTGCAATATGGCAACTGGAGGCAAACTCAGGCGTCCTCCAAATTCAAGGGTACCTGAACTGAGAATGCTCTTTTTTACCCCAAAAAGCCGTGGGCTTGGTCATTCCCACCTCTTCAGATGGTGCCCAAGCTCAACTCTAATTACAGCCTCCAGGTGTAATGTTACAGTTCTATGACAAAGCTACTCTCTCTTGTAACATGACAGGCTCTCTTTAACATGAAATAATAAAATAATGTTTTATATGACAGCTACTAAAACCTTTATGGATCAAGGAACAAGTAAAATTAAATTTAAGCTGATGTGGATCGTCTAAAGCAAACTGTGGCCCAGGTGCCATATGCAGCCCTTTACTTGCCTTTATCTGGCCCTCCCACTGATACCAACTATGGGGCACTATTCCTCACACTAAAACCAAGGATGGGGCATTGTTTACTCCCACTGTTCACCGTCTGGCCCACCTGATGCCAAAAGGACATAAAACTGGCCCTTTGTTTATAAGGTCTGGAGAGCCCTGCATTATACAGTGAACCTTTTTTTATGGTGAAGATTTGTGATATAGAACAATGAGGCTCTACTACGTCATATAACAATGTCTAACCTTTTTTTATGCAACAAAACAATAAAAAAATGATGAAGACATATTTCAGTCATTTGGTCATACTGGCAGTGTGCTCAGATAAAGTGACAATGACAGAACTGGACCGAAGAGGGTTTATAAAGTGGACCTATCAGTAAATATGTCTGCATTAAGAAATTCCTGAAGTGTCACAGTATGCACCAACAGGAACCTGACAGCAGTGTTAATTTTGTTGATGAATATATTTTCATTGACAAAATGAACACTATTTTAGTTGACTAAAATAGGACTAAAACTAAAACAATTCAGATGACTAAACTACAACTAAAATTAAAGTGGCATTTTAGTCAAAAGACTATGACTAAAACTAAATCGAAATCAGTACATTTCAATTGACTCATTATATACTCCTGGAGTAAAAAAATCTAATAAAATGTTATTATTTATGGTATTACAGTTTGAATATGCAATACAGACACAGATTTAGCCGTTGTGATATACAGTGGATATAAAAAGTCTACACACCCCTGTTAAAATGCCATGTTTCTGTGATGTAAAAAAATTAGACAAAGATAAATAATTTCAGAAATTTTTCCACCTTTAAAGTGACATATAAACTGTACAACTCAATTGAAAAACAATCTGAAATCTTTTAAAGGGGGACATAAATATAAAAAAACTAAAATAATGTGGTTGCATAAGTATGCACACCCTCTTATAACTGGGGATGTAGCTGTGTTCAGAATTAAGCAATCACATTCAAATTCATGTTAAATAGGAGTCAGTACACACTTACCATCATTTAAAGTGCCTCTGATTAACCCCAAATAAAGTTCAGCTGTTCTAGTAGGTCTTTCCTGAAATTTGCTTAGTCGCATCCTACAGCAAAAGAACTTCCAAAGCATCAGAGGGATTTCTTTGGTAAAAGTTATCAGTCAGCAGAAGGGTACAAAAGAACTTCCAAGGCATTAGATATACCATGGAACACAGTAAAGACAGTTATCATCAAGTGGAGAAAATATGAAGTAACAGTGAAATCACCAAGAACTGGAAATCCCTCCAAAATTGATGAAAAGACGAGAAGAAAACTGGTCTGGGATGCTAACAAGAGGCCTACAGCAACATTAAATGAACTGCAGGAATATCTGGCAAGTACTGGCTGTGTGGTGCATGTGACAACAATCTCCCGTATTCTTCATATGTCTGGGTTATGGGGTAGAGTGGCAAGACAGAAGCATTTTCTTATGAAGAAAAGTCACATCTGAAGGCTCCCAAAAGCATGTGGGAAAATGTGTTATGGTCTGATGAAACCAAGGTTGAAATTTTTGGCCATAATTCTAAAAGATATGTTTGGCACAAAAACAACATTGCCCATCACCAAACAAACACCATACCCACAATGAAGCATGGTGGTGGCAGCATCATGGACTCTGGACACAGGTAACTGGACTCTGGAACCAGGTCACTGGACTCCGGACAAAGGTCACAGGACTCTGGGCACAGGTCAATGGACTCTGGGCACAAGTCAATGGACTCTGGGCACAAGTCACTGGACACAGGTCACTGGACTCCGGACAGAGGGCACAGAACTCCAGACAGAGGTCACAGGACTCTGGACTCTGGGCACAGGTCAATGGACTCTGGGCAAAAGTCACTGGATACAGGACACAGGTCTCTGGACACAGGCACTGGACTCTGGACACAGGTCACTGGACTCTGAACAAAGATCACAGACCTCTGGAATCAGGAATGACTTGATATAGCAGAAGGTTTTTTTTTAGTGCAGAGCACTTAAAGTGGTTGTAAACTCTTACATATAGAAAGTGAACAGCCTCAGGTGATACACAGAGATGAAACAAAATCTCCAATGTAAGGTGTACCTATTTATCTGCAGCCCTCTTTTCCCCAGATCTGTGTAAGGTATACAGATCAAAGGCTATTTCTCAGCAGCACAAGTCAGGAGGCGGGGATCTGACATCACACACTGCACAGTTAGAGCAATCTGAGAGCTGAAAGGAGGGAAGGGACACACACCCCCTATACACAGGCTTATTGAGAAACATACACAGCTGAGGTTGTCAGTCACCTGCTGTGTGCTGGGGGGAAGAGGTGGGGGGGGCATCAGCCGGGATTCTGTTGTGTTGCCTTAACCTATTATGAGTGACTACAGATAGCAGAGGGAAGAGAGATCAGAAAGAAATGACACTCAGTGCTTTGGACTGAGGCAAGTATACATAAGTACACACTATAGAGGGATATGCTTTGTTAATTTTTATGTCCGAGGTTTACAACCACTTTAAGACAGGGACAGCCATCCCAGCGGTCAAGAGTGGTGACCCAGAAGGTACAGTCTCTCTCCAACTGAGAAGAAAGCAGTCTGTGTTTAGAGAGGGGGAATGCATACTACTCCGCAGGGGAGTGATTAGAATGTCATTATGCTCTTGCAGTAATACTTTTTTGACACTAGATGG
Source organism: Staurois parvus (assembly GCF_062004578.1). Lineage (NCBI taxonomy): Eukaryota > Metazoa > Chordata > Amphibia > Anura > Ranidae > Staurois > Staurois parvus. The sequence continues at coordinate 4,036,791 of NW_028318776.1, forward strand.
CATAGCACCAGATAATCCAGATGTAGCCTATACTATACAAGAAGAGCCAGATAGTGGGGGGCATTGTGTTGCTCCCAGGGGCAGACTGACCATTCAAGCACTTGGTCACTGCCCGAGGGCCCAGGGTCACCTCTTATAGGCTTTTGTGGGTGTGTTTTGAGTGTGGGCAAGGACACAGGGGCCCCATGATCCCCAATTGCCAGGGGCCCCATGAGTTGTCAGTCCGCCCCTGGTTGCTCCCCAGACCAGCAGACAAAGAAAAGTCCCAGTCTCTCCACAGCTACAGCTTTGCTGACAGAATGGATCTCCATGACCTGCAGCTATGAGTGAAAGGCTGCAGCTCAGTCAGGAGAGCATTGACTTTCTGTAAATCCCATTGTGCTGTGCAGTGTGATACCAGATTGGGTCCCATTCCTCTTGGGGCCCATGTGTACTTCACACATTGTACAAATGAAGAGTATGCCACTGAGCAGCTTGTTTCATGTCCTTTCCAGACTGGTTCCTGAATGAGAGGGTTTGCGCTCATTATAACCACTTGAGCAAATCTCTGTGTTTTAATGAGGAAAACAAAAGTGTCTGCATCTGTTGAGAATTTGTCTTCAAGTCTTCAGGAGTATTGCACCAAATCTGAAATGCCTATTGCAGGGGTTACTGACTTCTAACAAAATCGCTGAACCAATCAGATAAGCAGGAAATTACATTTTTGGGAGCATTCCACACACCAACATTGCATGAGATGCCTCCTCCAGGTTGCCACATTGTAAGGAAGCCACATTTGACAGTTGCAGAAAAGTACAGTGGTTGCAGATTAAAAATTGAATAACTTTAACAGTATAATATTTTTAATAACACTAAATCACAAAAATCGGTAAGGGCCCTTTCACAACGAATGCAATGGAATGCAGTTGGCTGCATTTTAGACTGCACTCCAACTGCACAGACAATCTAAAATCCAGGCTATCCTATGGGCATTGTTCACACCATTGCAGTGCAGTGCAGAAAAGTATAGCATGCTGCATTTTTATACACCGCAAATGTGGAAAAACGCATGCAAACACACTGCAATACAGTGCACATAGAAGAAAAGAAAGAAGAAAGTGACCTCACAGGTCAAATCCATATAGAAAAAGCACGTCAACTGCATGTAAAACGCGCGTCAACATCATGTGAAACACGCATCCAATGCATGCATGGGTAAAGGAAAAAACACACAGTTGCAGTTTTTGGTGTGAATGGGCCCTTAATTAAGTCATTACAACTGTTATATTTTTTAACAAAAGTAGAATGTTCCTTCAGGACATTTATTCACCTATCCTCTCTGCTCTACATGATTCAGTATCACTGAATTCAAGCAGACGTAATCTTTATAAAGTTACAGTTACACTGATGCAGCAACTGTCATTGCAAATCATAGGTTTGTTCTGATTCTGATCATGACAACAGCTACATAAAAAAGCTGTACAATTATTTTTTTCTTATTTAATTCCTTATTAACCCCTAATGTTACCTAATTAGCCCTTCCGTTTCTGCTTAGTAAACAGTTTTGTTTACCATTCTATTTTGATAGTTCAGGTTTTTTTGTTCATTTCACTTTCTTTTTTGTAGTATAATGTTAACAAAAATACTCATTGAAAAAAAATATTTGTAAATACGTTTATCATGTGCTAATCCAGGAACGTGACTATACTGTCATGAGAAAGGAAACAAACTTTAGAATAAACATTTGTACTTTGTAATGTTAATGGATTTAAAATAATCCATGATGAACTTTATTTTTTTTTTTACCTTTAAATATATAGAAGATAAAATAATTATTGAAAGCAAGAGCACCAATAAAAGAATTGTTTGCAAAAAAAACACACACACACACATAATTGCAACTTTGCATACGTGACAGATTCAAAATTAATGTTGAAAAATAAAATCTCCGTCCTTGTGCAATACTTTCACCTTTTTTGGCTCTGTACTGCCTCTGTCTTTGGGGGTACATAATAATTTTGTTATTGCTACTGACAAATACCTTATTAGTGATAATGCTTCTAAATAATTCTAAATATATTTTATATTAAACAGTGAATTATTCAGTATAACTGTTTAGGCACACACTGTTAAAGTGTTTAAAAAGATCCAAAACAAAAAAATGAAATCACTTGGATATTACTTGCCACCACTTTGTTTTTACCTACATTTTGTTTGTATTTAATGTAAATAGCTCCAAAATGACAATGAGAATAATATATATGTAATAGCTTCTACATATGACATTTTAATAATATCCTGTACAAAGTTTAAGAAAAATACATTACTTTGTAATGCTTTTATGGTTAATCTGTCCCACTATGTATGTTGCATCTAAGTTATTTTTGTAGGTATATTGAGAAGTAAAAAAAAATACATTTTTACTGTCCCTGTGGCAATTTCATATTCAGTTATGTATCTGACTTCAGTAAAGCAGAAATACTGATACGTAATAAAATTTCTAATAGAATGTGAATGCAATACCACAGTTATATATATAAGTCCAATCTATCTCCAATTTTTACAAAAGTGAAAGTGAAGAGTAAATCTATGCTATACCAACTAAAAAGCTGTTTTTAAAAATGTTTACCTTGAAATACACATGTACATTATAGCAGTTTTCAGATTAAAAAACAAGATATTTATACACAAATATCTACAGCTCATAAGCATAAGTTTAAAAAATACAAAGCAGTAACTTTTAAAGACAAATATGAAAAAGTTTATAGTGCTGCACAAAAATATAAAGCAGACTAAAAAAAGATGAACCTTTCAGAATTACAATTTAATTTTGTTAACGAACCATAAAAACGTTAGTAAGCATATGCTATACCACTTTTAAAGGAAAGGTTTTTTTTAAGACTTTGCAATTACTTAGACTGAATAAAGACACATATCCATCAAGTTCAACCCTTCACCACTGTTGTGCAGAAAAGGAAAAACAAAATCCCTTGGGAAACCATGGTCAGTTTTGCATCGCAGTGATTAATATCTGTCCTGACCTCACAAGGGCAGTTAGATTCATTCCGTGGATCAACATATGACCATCATATTCCAAGTAAATAAAAATCTGGGTTTTATTAACTTTAAGAAAACCATGCATTCCTTTTTTTAAATTCATTACTGATTTTGCCATTACAACCTTCTGTATTAACTGAACTAAACCAAGATATACATTAGACCTATTTAAAACTCATCTGCTGCTGTCTAGCCTACACTGATTAAATGAGAGTACTTAAACTTACCTTTAAGCAACTCCAAGCTCTGAGTGTGTAGGTGTAGGTGTAAGTGTGTATCTGTGTGTGGGTAAGCAAAGACCCAATCCACACTTCTGACTGCACCCTGATACCACCCCCTTCTGCAACTCTGACCCAGCACCCAGAAGTGTTGGAATGCTGAATATTTATTACCAAGTTTAGCTGTTCAAGAGAACTAATTTCCCGGGACAAGGAGCTAAGGCAGGCAAGTATGAATTTTTCTCTTTGCAGGGGGGCGTTTCTTTTTCTTTTTTAATAGAAACAGGGTCCCTTTAAGGAATTGCTTAAAGTGGTATTAAAGTCAAAGATTTAACATTGCCCAAGAGGTAAGACATTAAAAAGTCCTACCTGTAGGTCCCTGTGAAAGTTTGACCTTGTGCCATTTAGTAGATAGTGGCATCGGCTCCAGCAGATAATGTCACTGGAGCATACACAGCACTCTCTGGATTCATGGAACACTGAGTGTCCTGTAAATGCAGAGAGCACTGTGCCGCCATGATGACTCTCGTGTACATGTGTAAGGATGATGCTATCATGGCCTGGCCATTCAAACAGCTAAAGAATACAAACCCAGAAGGAAGACCAGGTGAAGACAGAAGCACCAGGAGTGATGGCAGTACATCGCTGGAGGGCTCTGTTTGCAAGGTACGTCTGTCATAGTATGACGTTCAACTGAACATCCATTTAAGTTTTTATGAATTTTTTATAGCTATAAGTTGATATACCGCAATACAAATTAAATCAATATAGGAGTTCATAGGTTTTCATATCTAATTTGTAGCCTCTCAGAAGGGGGAGGCCTTCAAACTTTGCGTTGCCTGTTCTATGTTTTCCTTTTGTAAACAAATATCAATACTAACAGCTTTTGGACTTTAAGATTATTACTCTGGTGCTCTTTTGAGGAACACCCTGTATTTGCTGAGGGTAACCTTATCAGAGCTACTGTGCCTTTATACAATCTGATCAATCTACTTATAATCTTGTTTCTACTTGTTCCTGGCTACAAACCTGTCCACCTTGCATTTGAAGCAAGACACCATCATTATCATGTCTGTCAGCCCTGGTTTAAACGTTTCCTGATGGAGAGACCACTCTCTTTGATTCAGGTGACTTGGACAATCAGTCTACCAATATTCCATGCCTGGAATGTACCCCATTGGAAAAGACCGAATGTGATTCTCTGCAGACATTGTCTTCTTCTGCTGTGGTACTGTCAGACTGTACCAACACAGAATGCCCTTTCAGGACTCCAGCACAGAGGAGACAGTTTGATTGATTGACATTCCAGCATGCTTATGAGAAGGTGAACCTCCTCCTGGGACCAGAGACCCTGAGCTAAGAGGTGAACCAGCACACCTTTCCAGCTAGGTGAGCTAGCATCCATCATCAAGATCTTCCAGTGAAGAAACACAATGACCAGTCTAGTGGGCATAACCAGACCAAGGTAATCTTGGTAAGGATGGGAAAAGAACAGATGTTTAAAGGTTAAGAGCAACCAAATTCCTTTAGGGCCCAGATGGACATCAAGAGAGGCGGTCAAGATAGCCAACTAGCAAGATCCCTTCTAGTCTCAATAAAGCTAAAACAGGGTGAATACCCAAGAGGTAGAAGCCAAGCCAAAAAGAAGACCATAAACCAGCTATGATCCACTCATCACAAAGCAGAGGAAGCACGGGTGACAGGGCCAAAAGTATCCTTGTAGTCGAAAAAGACTAACAGATCCCCTGATGGAGAGAGTTCAAAACTGATTGAACATCTTGTTCACTCACATGAGGGTTTGATTTTCAGGATTGGCCAAACTCTATCTTTTCTTTGGGACAGTGAACAGGTTTTAATCAGTGCCTTTGAAACTTTTCTAAAGGGGATAACTGGAGTATCACCCCCGTGCGCTGCCAATGCAAATCTCACAGATGTTGAGATGTACGGTAGGATGAAGACTGGCGTAGAAGAACCACTCCAGTAAAAGGGATAGGAACTTCATCTTGTATCTGTATACCACCAGCTCTCAACCAACTTCTCTGGAAAGTAAGATATCCCCACCTGGAGAAGCATAGGTGTGGGCAAACCATCATGCGGAAGAGGATGTATCCATAGGCTTGGAGATGGAGGACATGGAGGCCTTGGCTCCCTCATCAGAGGTCCTTTGTGAATAGAAATACAGGGCTTGTTTTACTAAAACTGGAGAGTGCAAAATGTGGTGCAGCTGTGCATGGTTGCCAATCAGCTTCTAATGTCAACTAGTTCAATTAAGCTTTGACCAAATAAAAAAAACAGGGAAGCTGTTTGGTTTCTAAGCAGAGCTGCATCAGGTTTTGCACTCTCCAGTTTTAGTAAATTTAGTAAAGAGCTGGCATCCAACACCACATCACACACTGACATAAGACCCCAGATCAGTTCTTCCACCAACTTCACCATAATCTCTGAAGTAAGAGTTTGTCCATTCTGTTAAGGTCTGTGTAACAAGCGCTTTGTTCCAGATAGGACGCAGTAAGGATCCAGCGATGGTATACACAGGAGGCACCACATCCTCTGCCCTCCTATCTATCTGATTGTAAAGGCATTTTTCTTTCTTAAAACAACAAACATGTCATAATTACCTGCTCTGTGCAGTGGTTTTGCACAGAGCAGCACTGTTTCTCCTCTTCTCAGTTCCCCTGCCAGTGCTCCTGGCCCCTCCCTCGTGCCAAGTGTGCCCATAGTAAGCAGCTTGCTATGAGGGGAACCAGAGCAGGCTTTCTCCAGAGCCGCTGCTCTGAGTGAACATTCACACACAGACATGGCTCAGCCCCACCCCCCACTCTCTCCTCATTGTTTCACTGGCTGTGATTGACAGCAGGAGGATACAATGGTTCCCACTGCTGTCTCAGCCAATGACAAGGGAGAGACCCAGGACAGCCGTGGCTCCTGTGCAGATCGCTGGATCGAGATGGGGCTCAGATAAGTATTAGGAGGGGCTGCACACAGAAGGTTTTTCACTTTCATGCATAGAATGCATGAAGGTAAAAAAACTTGAGTCTTTACAACCACATTAAAGAATAAGGATTCTTCCATGGGAAACTTTGTAGACTTGTAGACATCAAAAAAGGAGTGATGATAAAAAATATTTGCAGAATGATTAAATCTGTTTATATTAAAAACAACCGGATCCTTTGCCAAAGAGAAATCAAAATCTTAAATTTTTAAGATCTTACACATTGATTTAATCAAAGCTGGTACCAGCTCTTTTTTGCTGAAGAAGAATTTAGGGGAAAGGTTTATTTTCACTACTAGAGTAGGCAAAGTTTGCATCAGCGGATTGCATTGGAGTCACAACTGCAGCCTGCAAATCCTCATCATCAAAAACAGCAGAGGAAGAATGGGGTGCTTCTTAGGGAGGAAAAACCTTCAATGAGAGCAGGGATATCATCCAATGATGGGGATGACGCCCATATATTAGAAGAGATGGAAGGGAGAATAAAGATAAAGATTTGCAGGTGAAACACAGAACCCATCCGACACCCCTCTAAAAGATCACATTAATCCACACAAAGGGCAGCAGAAGCCTGTCCCAGGAGCTCTAAAGCAAAGGAGAGATCCCCCCCCCCATGTGCCACGTTAGACATGTTGCCCACAACAGTGAAAACAATGCCTCATGCACAGGAGGAAGGTGTCCCAGAAACTAAGAAACAGTGCAGTAAGAAAGGACATAATGCCCAAAGCCAAAATAATGCTGGTAATGCCCACAGAAGTGAACTGCAACTGTGGCCACTATCCAGGCCATGGTCCAGAGAGTCTCCAAAGGCTCCCCAAGAGATAAAAGTTCTACAGAAAGCATTTCCAGAAGGACCTAAAACAGAGTCATATCCTTGGTCATATCCTGTGTATGCAGCTGCCACACAGGATATGACCAAGAACTCCTCCCTAGTTCCCCCAAAGGGGTAGCAGCAGTGACATGAAGTCCCCTAGAGGACATAACAGTAAGCATTTTCCCCAAACAGTGAAGGCGGACACCGACAGTGTGCCCATTGAAAGGGGAGAGACACCATACGCCACATGCGTGTGAGGGAAAACATTTGGAGGAGACCCTGTGCTTACCACACAACTGTCCAGGTTAGGAGACCAAGGAAGGAGGAGCAGTGAGCAGGATGCCAGGCTCAGAGGGAGAAGGTGTTGCCTTCGAAACACATCAGCAATAAAGGACCCCAGAGAGGTCCTCCTGTACTTTGGAGCTTGTTATACCAGTGACAACAGGGCTACGGTCGAGTAGCTTGATGACTGATTTTATTCCTTATGCCAATTTCATAATAAATATTGTAGGATAATGCACTACTACGCTATGCACCCCTCCTTTGTTCATCTTTTGTAGTGACTCTATAACGTCCCCAGTCCGTGATGGCAGCAAGGCTTGAGGCTATATCCCCATGTCGTGGTGTTATTCTCAATACCTTTCACTGGGATATCACACTTTTGCGCAGGAGGTTTTTTCTTGTTGTGGAAACTCCTCCGGCTGTCTTTGCCAGGACAGCCGCTTCAACATGTAGCAAGGAATTGCATGACTGGAACTGAAGGTTACTGATGAGATCTAGATTATCGGACCTGTCATCCAGCAAACAGCTTGACAGAAGATCATCTTCAGTGGTAGAGATGAAAAAAAAAAGGATTTCTTCTGAGGAAAAAATAGAAAAAACAGGGAACTAAATGCCAGAAGGGGATTACACTAAACCAAAAACAGAGCTCTTCAAGAAGTAAGGGGATTTAGCACAGGACACCCCTAGGTTGAGCTTTTGGTTTGATTTGTACCTAGTGTGCCATTCCTGCAGGTGGCAGTATAACTCAATCGTAAAGAATAGAAAAAACCATGTCCATCAAAGAACGAAAGAGCAAAATAACTATAACTTTATAGGGGTGGCTATCAGTTAATAATTGATCTGTAATCAAGGTGCAGTCCAGGTGGTTAATGTTACTGATACTTCCCTTTCCACTCTATCTCCTATTACACCATTGAGAGAAATTCCTTCCACATTATCAGAACCTGAAGCAGTTTTCTTAGTAAACATTTTCCAGCGCATCTGACCTTTCAGTAAGGCATATCAAGTGAAAGACTGATGTGTGTGATCTTTCCTCACCTGACCCAGAAGACCGCTCTGCATATGCTTTATTGATGCATCACAAGAAGGCTGAAAATGTCACATTCGAAAAAAAAGTAAAGCTGTTACCCCCCAGCAACAGATTTGTTTTTCAGATAAAAGAATGATTGCTAGATTAGGTAATAATTCCATTGCTGCTTCAGTTTTTAAAATTATTCTCCAGCATATTGTTTGAAATTAGATTTAGTGCCTGGTCATACCGGAGTGATTTCAGGCGCGATTTGCGAATTGAAATTGCACCTGAAATCGCATCTAATGAATGTAAATGTCCGTTTCTTAACATGTGTGATTTCCTGCAGCATGATTTCTAAAGTAGTTCTTGCATTACCTTTTCTGCAGTTTTTTAGCGATTTCACATACATAAGATATAATGGAAATCGCACTGCAAATCACAAGAAAATCATAAAAATCTTCAATAGATCTTCAATAAAGTATTCAGAAATTGTGCGGAAATTGCACACAAATCGCGCGATTTTAAATTGTAGCCGGTGACTTAGACTGGGCTTTTTTTCTGCAGTTGGCAGATGTCTTCCTCTATTTTTGTTAATAAAGTAGAATTAGAATAAAATTCCTCCCTTCCCAGCCTGGCACACAAGGGATATGCTCCAATGCTCTGTTGCAAGAATGCTAATATTTAATTTTTTAATTTATTTTACAACCCCCCCCCAAAAAAAAAACAGCATCATGGTGTTGATGGGCTGCAGACCCCACTTGTGCTCCATACAGGTGATGTGATGTGTGAGGGAGGAGACATGTGCAGGTTATCACCAATTCCCATTCTTGTAGGCCAGGTGGTGCAGAAGAGCCCAGTCATTGGCTGCAGTTCTGGGAAGAGACCAATTTTTGGTCTGTCCTCTAAAATCAGCCATCCGGCAGGCAGAATTTAGGCTAAAACATACACCAGTATTTTCAGCCTATTTTCAGTCAAGGCAACCTTTAGAATTGCGCACATTCCCAGGGCACATCAGTCTGGGGGCTCACTCACACAAGAAGGTGTGTCCTAGTGTTCCCGCGTGTTGCTTTTTAATTAGGCTCCTCCCTGCTAGTGAAACATGCAAAAAAAGGTGATGATTGTTAAATTTTGCAATTGTTGGATGTGTGGGAGTGCCATTAGGAATTAATGACACCTGCATGCAACTGCAAAAAGCAACGCATGTTTGTGAGATGAAAAATGTGTTTTACTGCACTGCAGCTAGTGTAAAAAAAGCCCTAAAATGTACTTTTTAAAATGGTTGTAAAGGCTCAAGGTTTTTTTACCTTCATGTATTCTATGCATGAAGGTAAAAAACCTTTGTGCAGCAGTTCCCCCAACCCCCCTAATACTCACGTAAGCCCCCTCTCGATCCAGTGATGTGCACTGGAGTCTCAGCTATCCTGGGACTCCCTCTTCTCATTGGTTGAAACAACAGTGGGAGCTATTGACTCCTGCTGCTGTTAATCACAGCCAATGAGCCAATGAGAAGAAAGAGGGCGGGGCCAAGCCATAGCTCCGTATGTACATGGACACACGGAGCAGCGGCTGGGAAGTGCGTATGCTCAGGTGCGCTCATAGCAAGCTGCTTGTGAGGGCACCCAACAGGAGGGAGAGGCCAGAAGCTGGCAGGGGACCTGAGAAGAGGAGGAACTGGGCTGCTCTGTACAAAACTACTGCACACAGCAGGTAAATATAGACAGGTTTGTTATTTTTTTTATAATTTTTTTTTAATGCAAGCCTTTAGAATAACTTTAAGGCAGAATCAAGCAGGCAATAGGGTGTTATTCCCCCCATCCCCTCAGCTAGCACAAATCCCCCTCCAAAATCCCCCTCCTAGCACAAGCCCCCTTCAAAATGACCCCTCCTAGCCACAAATCTCCCCTGAAAAATTCCCCCTCTAGCACAAATCCTCCCCTCCTCTAACCCCCCCCCCCCGCCTTTATTACAGCAAACCCACAGAAAGCCTTGTACAATCCGATGATTAAAGTTTTCCTGTTACCTTCTGTGTACAGGGAGCAGGGGGAGCACATTTCGTTCCTTCTCTGGGCTCTCTCTCTCTCCCTGCTACTATATGTACTACTGCTAGCAAACCAGAAAGCTGTGTGAACAGCCCGACCTATCCTTAGCAACCGATGACATCATTGGTTGGTAGGACGCAGGCAGACGGCTTGTACAGCTTTCAGTTTTTCCGGCAATAGTAAAGATAGCATCAGGGAGGGGGAGAGAGCCTGGAGGAGGAATGGGAGAGTGCTCTCCCTGTACACAGAATTTAACACAGGAAACCTTTAATCATGAGACTGAACAAGGCTTTATGAAATTTTGCTGCAGCAACCCTGGGGACTCTTTGCGGCACTCCAGGGTGCAGCAGCACCCCGGTTGAAAAACCGATACCCTGATCTACGCAAAGGCCCACATGTTTGTACGCTACTTGGAATGGGGATGTCATCCTATATCTGTGGAGGAGATTTACTAAAACTGGTGTAGCTATGCATGGTAGCCAATCTGCTTCTAACTTCAGCTTCTTCAATTAAGCTTTGACAATAAACCTGGAAGCTGATTGGTTTCAATGCACAGCTGTACCAGATTTTCCACTCTCCAATTTTAGTAAATCTCCCCCTTTGCGTGTAAATCAAAATTATTCAAAAATGTCAACGAAAGCTAATCTAATAAATCCAATAAACAAATCACTGACAAAACAGGGCTGATCTTTCTCTGCTTGCTTCTTGAATTTCATTTGTAGTAAATTGAAATGAATACATCAATTTTTAACCAGTGGTACACATTAGAAAGTGACCTAGAAAATAACACCTAGGTATTGCAAAGTAGAAAATCAGCTAGGGAAAAACAATTGCACTCATAAAAAAAGGACCCTGCAATAAAGTCACCTTCTTTTCTGCCAATCACATTTTTTGAAGAAGAAGTAGGGCCAAAGCTCTTTTGTGGATCCACCCAGATGCCTGACCATCAGCTGTCTCAGCCTCTCAGCGCGCTGCTGAGAACCTAAGCCAGCCGTTCCCTCCCCCTCCACAGCCCGGTGCTCCAGAGAGTGCTGGAGGGGCAGAGCAGAAAGTAGGTGACTGACAGTCACTGCTCTCTGCTCACTGAGAACTGAGCAATCAGCAGACTTTGATCACTCAGTTCTCAATCACAGAGGCAACAGGGGATAGATGTAGCATCCACCTAGGTGAGTATGTATGTTTGTTTTCTTTTAATCCCACACTTCTCTTTTTAATATACATTAAAATGGTTAAAAAAAAAACTTGAAAAAATATAATTCTATGTTTTCTGTAACTTATCTGTATCTTGCAAGAATGAAAAATGGGAAAGGGACAGGTTTCAAGGTCTCCATCCTCGTGGGATTGTGGCAGCAGACCAGTTGCATCACCTGATGCTAGAAATATTAAGAATGAATGAGACAACGCTGATGCCAGTAGACAGTCACTACCTTCACCAGGCTCCCCCACCTACCCACCCACTCCTTTCCAGGTCAAGGCCCTTATAATATAGTTGTGCATACTTCAGTTAAAAGACAGATAAATTATTTTAAACATAATTTTTTATGAGGCTTGAGTCATAATTACCAAATTATTTATTATTATAATTACTGTTTGTGTCTGGCGTGTTATTCAAGCTTTGTCAGTGTGTTTTGCAATATCATGAAGGATAGAAAGATAACCACTCATCTTCTCACAAGAACTGGGGCCAGCTAATATCCTCCTCCCGTGCTGACAGTGGAGCTCACATGGTATTTCAGATCCTTAGATTTTCCTATGGAAAAGCAACACAAATCTTACAACAATCTGGAAAACCTGTCTGTGTGGAAACTACTGCATGCTACTGTCTACAGTGTTTCCCTGAAAATAAGACCTACTCCAAAAATAGGCCCTAGATTCAGGCTTGTCTGTAATATAAAACTTCAAAAAAATAGGTTGCGCTTAAATACATGCAAAATTATAACAAGAAAATAAATAACAAAACAATAAGAAACAATATTTTAAATCAAAATAAAATCCAGCAAAAACGAAAAAGTCCAAAAGTTCAAATAATCAATAATGTCCAAAATAATAATCACAAACTAAATCCACCACCAAAAATGGTTAAATAGAACTCACCAGAGTAATATGCTGATTGTTGAAAAACCAGCATATAGTACTTGTTCTTCTGGGAGAAATGAATAATATGGTGACAACAACACTGAAGAAATGAGGGATGAACTCCAACAGATGATGTGCTGCAAAGTTGAAAATCCACTTCAAAGGTGATTTAGTATCCAAACTGAGAGATGATCAGACCGTCACTCAAAAGAAAAAAGCGAACAATCATGGTGCAGTATGTTTTAAAAAACATCAAACTTTAATAAAGAAATGCACTTACAAGCAAGGTGTCCAGACTGACACCAGTGTAAACAGCATGTGTAATGAATATAGGCAACTCAGACCCAGCCAAACATGCAAATGCAACATGCAGACAAATCAGGAGTATTCTGAACCTCACATCCAAAGGCACCGCCCTAAGCTTTTCGTCATCGACGTCCTCACGGACGATTTCTTTATTAAAGTTTGATGTTTTTTAAAATATACTGCACCATGATTGTTCACTTTTTTCTTTTGAGTGACGGTCTGATCATCTCTCAGTTTGGATACTAAAGCACCTTTGGAGTGGATTTTCAACTTTGCAGCACATCATCTGTTGGAGTTTATCCCTCACTTCTTCAGTGTTGTTGTCACCATATTATTCATTTCTCCCAGAATAACAAGTACTATATGCTGGTTTTTCAACAATCAGCATATTACTCTGGTGAGTTCTATTTAACCATTTTTGGTGGTGGATTTACTTGGTGATGAATTATTTTGGACATTATTGATTATTTGAACTTTTGGACTTTTTCGTTTTTGCTGGATTTTATTTTGATATTTATATTAAATATTGTAAATTAAATATTGTTTCTTATTATTTTGTTATTTTTTTTCTTGTTATACTTTTGCATGTATTTAAGCGCAACCTATTTTTTTTAAGTTTTGTATATCCTATAAGTTTATAGGCTAGATTTTGCAGCTTACTGTTTTATATAATTTCCATGGCGCTGGTTCTTTATTTATATATTGTCTGTAATATAAGCAATACCCCAAAAAAAGCCCTAGCCAAGATTAGCTTAAAAGTACTATGCTCATATTTTTGCGATATATTATGTAAGTCATTATTTATGTCATATGCTGCAAACCATGGATAAGATGAGTACAAAAAGAAAGAGCTGTTCCGTTGAGTACAAGAAAGGGGTCATAGAGGACTCCCAGGGCAAGAATCTCATGGCTTTCTGCAAAGAGAAGAAATTGTATGTCTGCATGGTCCAAAAACAGCGAGCAGAGTACAATAACTTCAATCAACCGGTGGACAAGGTCAATGCTAAAAAGCACAAGTGTGGATCAGGTCAGCAACCATTATTTCCAGAGCTAAAAGACATCATCTGTGAATGGATTTCCGACCATTTGTTCTACAGGAATTGGAGTCGAGAAAAATTCAGTCTGGAATTCAGGATTTGAATCTGGAAAGTTATGACAATATTCCAGAAGATGACATGATTATTTTAATAAATGTAGATTGTTGTACATGAATAAATATAAGACATCCCCTGAAAATAAGCCCTAGTGCATCTTTTGGAGCAAAAATATAAAATCCGGTCTTATTTTCAGGGAAATACGGTAGATGCTCTTCTTTTTCGCACTGCAGAACTAACCAATACTCACAAATTATAATCCAAATCAGGGGCTTTCTTTGCTTTCCTCCAGACATATATGGTGGGATTTACTAAGAACCTAAAATCAGTGAAAATAAATTTGATGTCTATAAGGAAACTGAGGGTAATGCTTGAAAAACCAGTGCAAGTGGTGAAAGTAATTATGCATGTCACAAGTTATAACAAAACCGCAGTTGGCAACAACACCTCACCTTTACCTTTGTCTGAGGGAAAAACTGTCTTAAAGAGACAATAAATGATAGGAGCTCCAGAACCTCTCCTTTTCCCCATCACTTCTTTTTGTGCACATTAGCGGTCTTGTGCACTGCTCCATGCACACCGCATAGTCCACAGCCCCTATTCCGGGGGTCAGCAACTGGTAGACCGCGGCCAGGTGACTGATAGATCACAGTCTGGGCTTGCTGACCAGCCATCCCAGAGCATCAAATAGTGTGCAATGCAGAGAACTACTTGTAAAGTTAGAACTGTAGTAGGGTGCAAGAGCTGTATAAGCCAATTCCTCCTCTGTAGTGCTGGCTCCTGTCCCATACGGAGTGATACCAACAGCACTTCACTTTTTATCCTGGCTAGCAGTCTCCAGAGTGGTGCCAGCAGCAGGAAAGAAGAGATCTTCAGGTCAGTGTGAAGCCATACACTGGGCATAATAGTATAAGGCTGCATTCACACTGATGTGCTGCAGTTTTCCCACACCACAGGTGCAGTGCAGTGTACTTGCAGCTTTCCTGCAGGTTTTCTGTGCTTAGCCACAAACTTCTATTATATCCTGTGGGTTTGGTGCCTTTTTGTTTTGTTTTGTGTTGTCTACCCCTGCCCTAGTCCATCTCATGTTCAAGCAAAAGAAGGTGGCTTTGTTCCTACATACAGTAGGACGAACGTAGCCAACTTTTAAAAAGAGGTTAGATCAGCAAAAAAATAAAATGAATTTGGAGATTTGGAGTGGCTGACAGCAGTAGAAAATTCTTTTTGGAGTTATAGTAAAACTACAGGCAAATTTTTATTTTTCATTTTTGGATAGAGTAAGGGAGGGCTATAACCCCGGTCAGATTTTTTTTTCGCCATTTCCCTCTCCACATTATCCAAAACTAAAAAAATAGTTTTGCCTTTAGTTCTACTTTAAGAATACATACCGGAATATATTTCTTGTGAAACCAGAGTTTTGTGTCACTTTAATCTCTATTTTTGTAATAGCCAATTAATGCAAACCTGCACTGTAAATTGACAGTCAATTATATTGTACTTATGAATTGGTTAAGTCTCCAGACACCACAATAAATCAGCACCTAGTTGGCTGGTTTTCAAAAAGGCATCATTACAAACTAGTATATTACAAATGTTTCATGTATAAGTAGAAATAAAAATAAATATGCCCTCTAGTGGCTTTGTTTCAAAACTGTCATACTTTTCTGAAAAGCTCTAACTAAGCAAGAAAGAGTGGTGTTACCCAAAGCAACAATCACTGTTGGAGGGTGTAGCCACTGGCAGTAATCACATGCAAAAAAAACTCAACAGGCTAGTTCTGAATTTTAATAATGGATCGGCTTCAGTACTGCCAGACTGCCCATAGATGGATTGAATCTCGACCAGTTCCTGCAGAACCGGTCGACATTTGATCCATCTATGGCCAGCTTTATTGTCCTCTGGTTGTCCTCTTTACTATGATTTACTTTAGGGCCCCTTCAAACCTGTAGTGTACCACAGCGCACATACTGTGTTGCACCTTTGATCCATTGTGGTGCATTTGTGGCCATTCATAATGAATGGACTGCCTTAAAACAATGCATGTTAATATGTGATTTAATGCAAAGCAAAGGGTTGCTAAAGTGTGAATGGACCCTGAGGAAATCTGAACTGAGAGTAATATGAGGGTTGCCATTTCCATTTTCGAAAACAGTGACCCAGAACAACCATGCAGATCAGGAAAGCAAAAATGAGGTCTGGACTTCTGGCCTGCATGCTGGCTATGGCTAATTGATTTAAACTGGCCTTAGACGAGCAGATGGAGATTCCTCCACACAAGAAGGATGGATGGAGGAAACGCCCCCACTGGGACTGACAGCAGGACTTGGCATCAGCATGAAAGCCATTCAATTAGCATTTTCAGAAGAAGCAGCCAGCAAAAGTTGCCTCTATATTTCTACAGTACAGTTTTCCTTTTAACCCTTTTTTCCAACCAGAGGGCACTAAAGCTGGTCACAGATGGATCAAATGTGGACCGGTTCAGCAGGGACTGGCCGAGATTCAATCCATCTATGGGCGTGCTGGCAGTACTGAAGCCGATCCATCATTAGACATCACAACAACTAGTCTGTTGAATTTTTTTTGCATGTGATTACTGCCAATGGCTACAGCCTCCAACAGTGATCATTGTTTTCTACTGGCAGGGAAGGCTATCCACCAGCACAGCACAATAGCACTGCAGGGGGGATTCCCCCATCAATACTGACTGTGTTGATGGGAGAATCAAGTGATTGGTTGCAGGAAAGAATATTGTGTCATCTATGGCTTGCTTTATGCATAAATCTACAAGCGTTTAACTGGCTATTATGCAGTAAGCTGCTTAAGCAAAAACCCTGTTTTTTTTAAACATTTTGATGATTACAGGCTTACAAATTCACCAAAAATATTTATATTCTAATGATATAATATAATATAAATATTTCTATTTTGTACATTTTTTAAATCTCTTTAAATACTGTAATTGTATCTGACAATTAGCAGTACACATTAAACATATTGCACTGCAGATGCCACTTTGCCTGTCAGGCAGACCTAAGGTTTGCTGATAAGGTTTTGGCTTTGGCAGGCATATGTAGACACTTTTAGATACCAGACTTTTTATCCAGAGCAGTTTTTCATCTTTTTTATTCAGCTGACTGTCTCTTTAGGATACACTTTGGAAAATTATGGAAAATGTTTTCCAGTTTTCCATGGTAAACACTATGTTCAAAGTTAAAATAAAAGTGATTTTAAATCTCTTTTTCAGCTGGAAACTCTCTGCTTGCCGGGCGAACCGGTAGAAAAAATGACCTCCTTGATGTACACCATATTGTAAAGTTCCACTAAGCATGACTCCCACAGATTCTGAGTACAATGGGAAACTAGACTTACCACACAATTTTCTGATGGTCAATGGACCAATGCTTGCTTAATTATTATTATTATACAGTATTTATAAAGCGCCAATGGTTCGCTCAGCGCTGTACATTACAAAGGGGGACAGAACATGTGACAGAACAATACCAATACAATGCAAAACATGAGGGGATCGAGGGCCCTGCTCTTTCAAGCTTACAATCTAGGAGGGAGGGGATGGTGGCATAGGAGGATATAGCTGTGGGGGATGGAGTGGTAGGAAGAGTGGAGGAGATCGGCAGGTTAGCAGGGGGTGGGGTAGGCTTCTCTGAAGAGATGGGTTTTCAGGGTGCACCTAAGGGGCAGGGAGTTCCAGAGGATGGGTGACACCCTGGAGAAGTCCTGGAGGCGGGCATTCGGAGGAGGAGACCAGGGAACTAGAGAGAATGAGGTCTTGATGGTCAATGGACCAATGCTTGCTTAATGGCACATAAATGTTCTACAAGCACAAAATCCCAAGACAATTTCCTCAAGTTACTGACTAACTGGTATGTTACCACCTTTAAACTCAAAAAATTGTTCCCACAGGCCTCAGATCTCTGTTGGAGATGTGGGCAAGATGTTGGTGATCTTTTACACATCTGGTGGGATTGTCCTATGATCAAACCTTACTGGCAGAATGTATATCAACTGATTGTTCACATCACAGACACAAACCTACTTCTTACACCAGCCTGCTGTCTATTACACATTTCTGACTATCCCCTGAAACGCTACAAACATTCTTTGGCTAGACAACTACTAAATGCAGCTAAGGCCATAATACCTCACCACAGGAAATCTACACTAACCCCAACTATTAGGGAATGGCTATATGAGGTAGATAATGTCTGTGACATGGAAGAAACGGTAGCTACCTATATGGAAAAAAATGTATTTGAAATATATTTTAAAAATATTCTTCCCAAATATATTGACATATATTTGAAATGCTACAATTTTGGCCATATTCAATATATTTATATATATATATATATATATATATATATATATACTGCATGTTGAAATGCGTTTTTATTACAAAATATATGAAACATATTTTTAAAAATACGTTTCAAATATACTGTATGTCTTTAAAAACACAAATCTTCATTTATTGAACGCATTTACAAATATATGTAAAAATACATGTTAAAAAAAAATTTGAAGAATATATTTAAAAAATACATATATTTTTAAAAATATTTGTCATATATTTTGTAATATATAGAAAACGCATTTCAACATGCAGTATAAATATATATATATATTTATATATATATATATATATATATAACCATTTTATACTGCCTAGAGCTGTTTCTCTACTTAATTGAGTCCATATCATCCAATTGCTAATGGCTGAAAAGTATCTCTAACTTGTAATGTCTACCCTTCTCCTCTTCTATTCTTAAAATTGTGCACTCTGTACTTTACATTTTGTCTAAAATAAAAAAGTCTGTTGTTAAAAAAAAAATCAAAAGTGATTTTCATGGTGCAGTGACATTTCAACTTAGCAATATTATTATAGAAAACATCCAATTATCTTTACAGCTACCTGCATGATTCTTTCAATATACGTATACAGTAAATTCCTTTTATAAAATATCTTTGATTGTAGAATGAATGAGTCAATAGGGGGAGTCATGTATGTTCTTGTTTCCCATAATAGCCAATCTGTATACTTTTCTGTCTGCCCAATGTTGTCCTCTGGCACTTTATTGTGAGAGCGAAGGAAAATCCCACCAAGGGAACAGGTTTATTTTTAGATGTAATGAGAAAAACAAAGATTACAGTGTTCCCGGGCCCATCTAATCTCTGTTAGGACAGCAAAGTGCTCAACAAAAATACAAACTCCAACTAGCAGAGATCTTCATGATGGAGATCCCACCTGTGTTTTCACAATGTTGCACAACTAAAACCTCTGTTATAACTAAGACTGTTAGTGCTATTTTGGGGGTTGTTTTTGCAGGTTAGCTGATATCTGTGCTGGGAAATTTGCTTTGTTTTTGCTATGAAAAGCCCTTCCATGTGCACCTTACTTTTAAAACTAGTCTTGGGGCAGTTGCCATTTTTGTATATAGTATGGGAATTGAAATGGGAGCACATTGAATGCCTTCAGCTGCCATTGTGCTTTGCTGGGCTTCCACCTTTAGGAGGAATGGGCTCTCTCCAAGCATACATTAAATTGGAAGTAAATAAATAAATAAAAATGAAAAAAGTCTCCTGCAAAATAATGTCATAATGTTCTAGTATGCATCGCATACTAGCACGTTATGAAAGACTTACCTTAGAACGAAGCCCTCCAGAGTCATGTTGTCACCGCTGACAGCGCTTCCATCTTCACCCAGTCTTCCTTCTGGGTTCAGGGCTCTGGCCGCTTGAATGACTGAGTCGGGATGACGTCAGTCTCGGCCAGAGCAGAGCTCTGAAGGAATGGCACGGGAATTCTGTTCTTTCAAATGCATTTGCTGGTGATGTCATTAGCTGCAAGGACACTGGATATCTCCTAAACGGTTTACGTTTAGGAGATATTCCTTGTATGTACAGGTAAGCTTTATTATAAACTTACCTGTAGGTACAAGTGTCCAGTGGGAGTTTCCTTCCACTTTAATTGCAATATATGCTCCAACATGGAGACTCTCGAATATTAGAATTGGGACTGCTATTATTTGGTTTTTTTTTAACCAGGCTATCTGGTAAGTCTGCTGGGAAAATTTTTGTCTGTTGTGGGATACAATTACTCAACACTCATACATAATGCAGACACATTACTCAAACCAACACCAGAAAACACTATAAAAAATACAATTATTTCTACACTTGAGTAGTTACATACACATCAAACAATTAAAGATTAATTCCGGTTAACTAAAAAAGAAAGTATGAAAAATATATACGAGGTGCGTTCCAGTCAAACTGGGACTTTTAATTTTACAGGCATAAAAAGGAATGCTAGCGTGGCGGTACTACACAAAGCAGTAAGTGGCAAGTGTGTCCAATTACTGATAGGTGGTGCACAGGCCAGTCCAGAGAAAGTTGTGGTAATCAAGATGGCAGACAACAGTGTTAGTGCGTGCACGGAACAGTATGTGGTGATGACGTTTCTTGTGAATGAAGGCGTAAAACCCACAAATATCTAAACAAGACTTCAAACACAAAACGGCGATGAGATGCTCAGCCGCAGTAAGACGTTTGAATGGCGTAAATGTTTCAAAGATGGCCGTACATCTGTCAGTGACAATCCCGGCTCTGGTGGTTCCCAGCCCATTCCTGTGAAAATTCAGTGTGTGGAACATCTGATCCTGGATAATTGATGCATAACTTGTCGTGAAATTGCACAAGAGACAAATCTTTCTGTGGGAACAGTGAACACAATCATTCACGAACATTTGCATTTTTGAAAAGTTAGCGCACACTGGGTACGAAGACAGCTTTCTGCTTTTGACTGGCACAGAAGAGTTGAAGTCTGCACTGCGTTGAAGGAGCATTTTGACAGAGAAAACCAGGATTTTCTGGATCGCATCATTATATGTGATGAAACCTAGGCACATCATTTCACTGCGTTGTCAAAGCACTGGAAGCATGCGGACTCACCACCACCAAAAAAATTTCAAACAATTGCATCTGCAGGTAAAGTGATAGCTAATTTTTTTCTGGGACAAACGTGGCCTTATTCATGTGGATTTTCTACCCTGTGGTGTCACTATCAACAGTGAATATTACTGTTGTGTTCTGAGTGATATGCATATGTGTCTGCGGAAAAAAGGCCTGGTTTGATCACTAAGGACGTCTTGATTCTCCAGGACAGCGCATGAACTTATACTGCTCACTGTACTACATTGTACAATTTACGCACATTACAGCAACTCGGCTGGGAGGTATTGCCACATCCCACTTACAGCCTGTGATTTCTAAGTCATTTCCACCTATTTTGGACCCCTAAAAGAGTTTATCGGAGGCCAGCATTTCAGCACTGATAACGAAGCACGCTGTCCTAGGATGGTTCGGGCGTACTGACAAATCTTTCTATGACGACACTTTACAGGTATTAGTTAAATACTAGGCTAAGTATATAAATGTAGCAGGGGAGTATGTTGAAAAATAAATGCAGTTTCCACTCCTTGAAAGTTTGTTCTTTTATTATATAAACTCAAATGTCCCATTTTGACTTGAACACCCCCTCGTATAAAGGAACCAGATAACAGTCTAGAGCAGGGGTCTCCAAACTGTTTAAACAAAGGGCCAATATACTGTCTGTTCTGTCTTGGCATCGGTTGTACTTGTGGCGAGATTCGTTTAGACCCAGTCTGTCAGAATGTGTGCAGCAAGTTGAATGATCGCCTTAACAGATAGTTTACTCAATGAATAACAACTTCAGAGGTATTTTCCAATGCTTCTTTATGCTTCAAGGTAACAAAGGTATGAACATAAAGGTGTTTTCATAGGTAAATTTCCAGTGATGTACATAGCCTCCTCACTCTACAGCATCTTGATAACCACTAAACTAAAATGGAGTTACAACAGGAAATGAAGGTGGAAGCAACCAACTATTCAGAAACAGCAGGGGTGTGTGGATGATACCAAATAACATTATAACATAACATGTAAATAACAACTGCTAAACAGTAAAGCTGCGTGGCAGCACACTCCCCGTCTGGTATCGAGAGATACCACTACACAATTATTTCCTTCCTTTTAAAATACTATTAACATTGCATACAGTAAAATACTATCTAACCTTCTCAATTCTGCAAGCTAGCTATATTAGAGGTCTTAAGTGACTCCCTCACATAACACTGAATCAGAATTACTAGAAGCAGGCATAATTAGGACAATCTCAGTGACTGGTCTGAGAAAGGTTTTTGAGTCTCCGTCCTTAACGATCCTGACTTCCACACTTCGGACTTTTCCATCATCACTGGGAATGGCTTTTGTAATAAGTCCAACTGGCCACTGGATCCGGTGAGTTTGCTGGTCTTTTAGCAGGACTAAGTCCCCTTCCTTTAAGTTGGGCTTCTGGGATTGCCACTTTTTACGTCCTTGGAGAAGTGTGAGGTATTCCTTCCTCCATCTGTCCCAGAAACGATCTGCAAGGTATTGAGCGTATCTCCACTGACGTTTATATACGTCCTTTTCATCGAAAATACCTTTTGGCGCTGGAATCTGTCCAATCTTCTGGCTCAATAATGTAGCTGGAGTTAAGATAGTCAGAAATTCTGGGTCTGTAGATACGGCAGCCAATGGTCTTGAGTTGATTATTGGGTTCAGTTTGAATAGTGGGCTACCCCTTGAGACTGGTCTATTGCCTCTCAAACACTTAATCTCTTCTGCAAAGACTTCTTCTTGCACACGACGTATGATGAATAACTCCGCCTTCTCATACTCTAACGCATTGGGTGACTCCTTGCAGGTGTGCCATCCATGACAAGACGATGTCTGGTTGGACTTGCAGAAAATCTGTGCAATATGACTCAATCTTGCTATAGTCTTCACCAATCTTTTCCAAGAAGAGAAACGTTCAAAACGTCTTACCTCCAAGTTTCTTCTTGAGCAGATGTTAGAACTCAATGTTATAACTTCAGGGCGGATTTCTTGATCAGTGTCTGGATCCACCAGGTAAAAATCGATATCTTCTTCTGAGTTTGTAGAAGACTGATCTGTTAAAAACTTGGGTCCTGTAAACCAAATGGTTTGCGTGAGGACAACTGCTGGCACTGACCTCATGGCAATGTCGGCGGGATTCAAACCAGTCGGGACATAGTTCCATTGTTCAGGTCTACTGACTTTTCTTATTCGTTCTACCCTGTTAGCCACGTACACATAGAACCTTCTTACACTGTTGCATATGTAGCCAAGTACGACCTTGCTGTCAGTGTAGTACTTAACCTGATCAATTTCAGTGTCCATTTCGTTTTGCAGGAATTCTGCAACTTTGACAGCTAGGGTTGCTCCACACAATTCTAATCTTGGAATAGTGTGAGCCGGTTTTGGAGCTAACTTGGCTCTTCCTAGAAGAAACCCGACATGGGATCTCCCGGAGGGATCTATGATCTTGAGATAAGCCACGGCCGCTATAGCCTCGGTGGACGCATCACAAAAGATATGAATCTCTTTCCTCTGACTTCTTGAAGTTGAAGTAGGTGAATAGCAGCGTGGGATATTAAGTTCTTCCAATACTTTCAAGGAGTCTCTCCATTTCTCCCATTTAGGTAGTAGGTCTACTGGTAGAGGGGCATCCCAATCTGTCACTCTCTCAGTAAGCTGACGAAGTATGGATCTCCCTTGGACGGTAACTGGAGTCACGAAGCCTAGGGGATCGTAAAGGCTATTTACAGTTGACAGGACTCCTCGTCTGGTGAATGGCTTCTTGGTGTCAGAGACCTGAAAGGTGAATGCATCTGAAGTTACATTCCAGAGTAGACCGAGACTCCTTTGCGTGGGTAGGGCATCTACTCCCAAATCCAAATTCTTCAAATCTTTAGCATGATCTTCTGGATTAAAAGCCTTCATTACTTCACTGCTATTAGATGCGATCTTATGAAGCCTTAAGTTAGCAGTCAACAGGAGCTGTTGAGTTCCTTTTATCAGATTGATGGCTTCTTCAGGTGTTGGGAAGGATTTCAGACCATCATCTACATAGAAATCTCTCTCAATGAATTGCCTGGTGGCAAATCCAAATTCCTTTTCACCTTCCTGTGCTGTTCTTCTCAGTCCATAAGTTGCCACGGCAGGAGATGGACTGTAAGGGACCACCACGCGGTACCACTAGCACTCCACTGGCCAGGCGTCCCCAGCGCACGGTATCTAAGCCCCAGGGTACGTGTTCACCAGAGCCCCTGATGGTGGGGATGGACTTGAAGTACCCCGAGACCAGGTCGTGGCTACTGAGCACGCCTGTCAGTGGTAGCGGTATTCGCCAGGGGCTCCCGCAGGGAAGAGCCTGATGTGAGGAGGTCGGGTGATCCCGTCGGGATGGATGGATGGATGGCTGAGCAAGTGCGTTGTCAAACGGGCCGGGTCGGTAACAGTGGGGACGGAGCAGTACAAGGCAGCGGGCAGAGAGTGGTCGGGTCACACGCCAGGTCAGCAACGGAAGGTCAGATCCAAACGGGGGCATTCAGGAGAGAGGTCAGGCAAAGCAAGGGTCTGGGCAGGAGAAGGCAACAAGGTCAGGTACAATCCGGGTCAATAACTTACTTAGAACAGGTTCGCAGATACAGGATACAAGGAAAGACCAGAAGGCACTGAATGACAGCTCAGGGCCGTTTAAATATCCCGCCCTGCGCTGCCATTGGTGTCACGCGCGCCCGCGGTCCCTACTGCGCATGCGCAAACTCCCTCGCCACGGACGGCCAGGTCTCAGTGCCCGCATTCTGACACGGGGCAGTGCACTGCGCCTGCGCCGAGCCCGTCGCAGCGGGGATTCCTGACATGGACTATTGCCAAAGACATGGACTCTCATGCGATAATCTATCACCTGATCATTAATATCATTGTTGCGGTGCCACAAGAATCTGAGATAATTTCTGTGGTCTTCTTTGACTACGAAACAGTGGAACATCTGTTGGATGTCAGCTGTCACGGCAATGGGTTCCTTCCTGAACCGTATCAACACTCGTACAAGGTTGTTCGTTAGATTTGGACCTGTTAGAAGAACGTTGTTTAAAGAAGTTCCCTTGAACTGAGCGCTTGAGTCGAAGACGATTCTGATTTGCTCCGGTTTACGAGGATGGTAGACTCCAAAGGATGGAAGGTACCAGCATTCCTCACCTTCTTCAAGGTCTGGTGCTGGCTCGGCATGATAGTTATCTAGAATCTTCTGCATGAATGCTAGAAAGTGCTCTTGCATCTCAGGTTTGTTGTGTAGAGTTCTCTTAAGTGCAGCAAATCTGGCTAAAGCTTGTTCTCGATTGTTAGGGAGAGTAAACCTTGGTACACGAAAGGGTAATGGAGCTACCCAACTGTTGGAGTTGTCCTTGAAGAACTCTTCATTCATAATCTTGATGAACTCCTTGTCTTCGACCGAAGGAGCAATCTTGTTGTCATCACAAGTAGTCTGGTACACTGCATCACCAAGATCCTTGTGAGAAGTGAGCTTGCAAGTAATGCCTTGGAGTACTTGATATGGAACTTCAGGACTGAAATCAAGTCTTTCCTTCACATAATAGTGCAATGGACATTTCATCGATCGATAGGTGTATGATCCCTCCACATTAGTTTTGTAGTTTTGTAGGAAGCTACATCCAAGAGCTTGTGAGATTGATCTGAACAAACTTCTCCTATTATCACCCATCCAAGATCAAGTTTCTGGGCATAAGGAGCATCATCTGGACCGTTACATAACTCTCTTATTTTATGAACTCTAGGAATGTCTCTCCCTAGAAGAATCAAGATCTTCGCATCCTTGCTGTGTAGGAATGCATTTAGCAATGTGGCTCAAATGAGGGTGATGACGTGCAACCTCAGGTGTGGGGATCTCTTCTCTGTTGTTCGGTAATTGATCACATTCGATTAGAGTAGGAAGAGGAAACTCTATGTTCTCATATTCTGATGCCACTATGAAGCCATGGGCTCTTCTTCCAGAAGTATTGACCCTTCCTGCGCATGTCTGCAAGGTATAGGACCAGGCCTCTCCATGAATGTTGAATAAGTCAAAGAATTCTGTACTTGCCAACGAGCGATTGCTCTGATCGTCGAGTATGGCATACATTTTTATGGCATTTTGTGGACATCCTTCAGGAAAAACCCTTACAAGACATATCTTGCTGCAAGACTTGCTATGAAGCCCTTCTCCACACACCTCTGTACATCTTGTGGTTACGGGGTTGGCATGTTGCTCGGTTCTCTCCCCGCCATCATCTGAGGTGGTCTTGGGGTTGCTGCTGGGTGAAGGTTTCCTTTTGAACAGGTCTGCATGGAGTGCGTCCACATGCCTCACACTGTTGCACAGGGAACATCTGATGGCGATCTTACAGTCTCTAGCGAAATGATCGGAGGATGCACAACACTTGAAACAGATATTATGTTCTTTGAGAAATGTCTTGCGTTCTTCAATAGGCTTGTCCTAATGTGGTGCATTATGAATGAGACACCGTTGATCAAGCTTGGTATGTTGTAATTTAGTGTCTGTAGCCAAGACGTTGGACGTGATAGCGGTCTTCCTCACGGCAATAGGATGCCTTAAGTCCCTGAATTTACTGTTGGTGGCAATACCCTTTGAAGTAGTTGAAGGAAAGATGGTTGTATCTGGATACAGGAAGCTTGGGTCATTCTTGGTTCTTGCAATCTTCCTGATGAACTCTGCAAAATAGGAAAAGGGGGGAAAAGAAACATGGTGTTCATATTTATACTTTGATCCTACACTAGTCCACTTTCCCTGGAGATGACTAGGCAACTTTGCTACAATAGGATTTACGCCCTGAGCAGTGTCTAAATAGCTAAGACCTGGCAAACTAGGATCTGACTTAGCAATTTCAAGTTCATGAAGGAGGTCACCTAACTCTCTAAGCCTATGATTGTCCTTAACAGAAATCTTAGGAAAGTCTTTTAGTCTCTGGAATAAGGCAGATTCAATGACTTCGGGGCTCCCATAGTCTTGTTCCAGACGTTCCCAGGCAGCATTGAGGCCTGCTTCAAAGTTATAAATGTAGACAGATTTAAGTCTCTTTACTTGTTCTGAAGATTGACGCCCCAACCACCTTATTAGTAAATCAAGTTCTGCTTGAGGTTCAATATCCAAGTTCTTGGTTACCGCCTTAAATGTAGATCTCCAACTCCTATAGTTCTCTGGGTGATCGTCGAATCTAGACAGTCCAGTAGTAATTAACTCTCGCCGAATCATGTACTTGCTGAACTCTGCAATATCAACCCTTTCAGTTTTTACATCCACAGGTGATACTGATGGTGCACCATCTTGGATCATGGTTGGTATCTGATGCTGGCTGATAGGTGGAGAGAAAGGTATTGCAGATGGATTCAATCCAGGTAAGGGTCTGGTGTCTGAAGATCTCTGTGCGTTTGAAGTTGAAGTTAACTGTATTACAGGAGGTATAGAGTTCACTCTGTAGTCTTCTGTTGTGCCCTTGTAATCTCTATTCACATATGGTTGTGGTGGCACATGAGCTGGATAGGTTGGTACACTTAAATTTGTGACACGCGGTAGTTGTGGAGTGTCTCTGTTGGAAGGTGCGTCTGGTTGGTCAGCTTGCTTTGAGGACTTGTTGCCTTCCGATTGACTTTCTGGATGATTATGGGAAGAATCTCCAACTGTAGGTGGAACTGTATCGTCGTGGTTCTGGGTTAAGACAAACTGTAGGGTCCTTTCAACAGGGTCTTGACAAGCAGCCAAGCTGGGACAATATGCTCCTTCTTCTTCTAAAAGGGCTTGTTCCAAGATGGATAATTCTGCTAAGGCTACTTCCTTTTCTCTATTCTTCTGAAGGATTCCTAGCTGAGCCTCTGATTCTGCTTGTATTCGTTTAGCTTGTGCCTTGAAGGTTGCTTCCTTGCATTTAGCTTCTGCTTCCTTGCATTTAGCTTCTGCCTTGAAGGCTGCTTCTCTTTCAGAACAGGTGGCTTGAACCTGGGCTACTGCAACCTTTTGGCGAGCTTTGAGTATTTGGTCGCTCAATGTTGACCTTACAGAGCAGGACCGCAATGACTTAGAAGATGATTTATGATATGAGCGGGCAGATCTATTTGATTTTCCTGAAAGTCTGGAAGAAGCAGATATACAGGATGTAGTTTCATGTAGTTGTGCTAATCTACCCTCTACCTGTGTCTTTGCTTCAATATAAGTGATATGTCTCTGCTTGTCAATAGCAATAAAGTTCTTTAATTCTATTGAAGCTTCCTCTATATTGGAATGTGACAAAAGGGAAGAGTACTTTTCAGAAAGTCTTTTATAATTCTCAAATGCCTTCTTAACCCTTGAGAGGGCAGTGTTCAATTGCTCAGAATTGTTGCTAGTTTCATTACTGGCTGTTATACAACTTAAAGTTTTCTCCCATAATGCAGTCAGGTTACTGTATGTCTCTTCCTTACTTGCATCATAAGCCTCCCTTGCCTTCAAAGATGGATGAGGGGCTCTAACAGGACGGGCAGAATGCAGCATGGTGTCTGTTGTATCTTGATTACATGCAGGTGACTCATGAGTGGGATCTCTGTCAGACATAATGACAAGTGCTGTAGTTTTAGTGTCTTGTTGGAAATCTGCAGAAGCTCAGCTCTGTAGGTAGTTACTTTTATTTGCAAGCAGGCTGAGCTGGGGAGCTGAACATTTGTATCAATGAGGCAGCTAGAGCAGCAGCCTGACTCACACTGGATGCTCCACTCAGTGCACAGACAAGATTACTGTTCTTCATACAGGAGAATGGTTACTCACAGTTCTGAAGCTGCAGGGATGGCTGTGTGATGAATTCTCATGGAGATTTACTGGAAATTTACTGTTCTGTCTTGGCATCGGTTGTACTTGTGGTGAGATTCGTTTAGACCCAGTCTGTCAGAATGTGTGCAGCAAGTTGAATGATCGCCTTAACAGATAGTTTACTCAATGAATAACAACTTCAGAGGTATTTTCCAATGCTTCTTTATGCTTCAAGGTAACAAAGGTATGAACATAAAGGTGTTTTCATAGGTAAATTTCCAGTGATGTACATAGCCTCCTCACTCTACAGCATCTTGATAACCACTAAACTAAAATGGAGTTACAACAGGAAATGAAGGTGGAAGCAACCAACTAGTCAGAAACAGCAGGGGTGTGTGGATGATACCAAATAACATTATAACATAACATGTAAATAACAACTGCTAAACAGTAAAGCTGCGTGGCAGCACACTGTCCTTCAGACTTTAGGAGGGCCAGTTTAGGGCCAGTGAGGATAGAAAATGTCCTGGCCCCTGCATCAGTTAAAATAAACATGGCCTCAGGGTTGTTGGTCAGCAGGAGGAGGAGTGCCCCACCATTGGTATTAGTGGGAAAAATAGTACACCATCATTGGTTTCATGGGAAAAAGCACTGCTCCATTGTTGGTCTCAGTGGGAGGAATAGTGCCCTAAGGGCTGGATAAAGGGTAGCAAAGGGCCACATACGGCCCTCGGGCCGCGGTTTGGAGTTTTTGATATTTGTCCTATTTCATCTGTAAACCGCCATCTAGATGAATATACAGTGAATAAAGCTCAAAATCCTTCTAATAGCTTTTATTTCCATACACACAAATGCATTGGGAACACTACACATTCTATTCCAAATCAAAACATGAAGAATAATATATCAAATTTGTGTTGTTCCTCTAAAAAAATTCAAGAAAAGTGAATATTAGACTGTTCAAAAGAATAGCAGTGTTTGTATTCTTCTTTACAAACTCAAACATTCACTATATAAACTGAAAAATGTTTGAAGATTTTGCTTTCCTTTGAATCACTTAATTAATATTTAGTTGTATAAGCACTGTTTCTGAGAACTGCTGTACATCTGTGTTGCATGGAGTCAACCAACTTCTGG
Organism: Staurois parvus; assembly: GCF_062004578.1. Taxonomy (NCBI): domain Eukaryota; kingdom Metazoa; phylum Chordata; class Amphibia; order Anura; family Ranidae; genus Staurois; species Staurois parvus. The sequence goes on from NW_028318776.1 coordinate 4,066,537, forward strand.
CACCTGTGAACAGGTATTCCAGCCCAGGATGATTGGACTACATTCCACAGTTCTTCTCTATTTCTTGGTTTTGCCTCAGAAACTGCATTTTTGATGTCACCCCACAAGTTTTCTTGTGGATTAAGATCCGGGGATTGGGCTGGCCACTCCATAACGTCAATCTTGTTGGTCTGGAACCAAGATGTTGCTCGTTTACTGGTGTGTTTGGGGTCGTTGTCTTGTTGGAACACCCATTTCAAGGGCATTTCCTCTTCAGCATAAGGCAGCATGACCTCTTCAAGTATTCTGATGTATTCAAACTGATCCATGATCCCTGGTATGCGATAAATAGGCCCAACACCGTAGTATGAGAAACATCCCCATATCATGATGCTTGCGCAACCATGCTTCACTGTCTTCACAGTGTACTGTGGCTTGAATTCAGTGTTTGGGGGTCGTCTGACAAACTGTCTCCGGCCACTAGACCCAAAAAGAACAATCTTACTTTCATCAGTCCACAAAATGTTGCGCCATTTCTCTTTAGGCCAGTCAATGTGTTCTTTGGCAAATTGTAACCTCTTCAGCACGTCTTTTTTTTCAACAGTGGGACTTTGCGGGGGCTTCTTGCAGATCGCTTGGCTTCACATAGGCGTCTTCTAATTGTAACAGTACTCACAGGTAACTTTACACCTTCTTTGATCTTCCTGGAGCTGATTGTTGGCTGAGTCCTTGCCATTTTGGCTATTCTTCTATCCATTCGAATGGTAGTTTTTTGCTTTCTTCCATGTTTCTCAGGTTTTGGTTGTCATTTTAAAGCATTTGCTATCATTTTAGCTGAGCAGCCTATCATTTTCTGCACTTCTTTATATGTTTTTTCCTCTCCAATCAACTTTTTAATCAAGGTACGCTGTTCTTCTGAACAATGTCTGGAACAACCCATTTTCCTCAGAATTTCAGAGAGAAATGCAGTGTAACCAGCATGTACAACATTTACTGCCTTCCTCCCTTAATAAGGGAAATAATTGCCACCTGATTTTCAAAGAATGAATGACCTCACTAATAGAACTCCACACTGCTATTATTTTGAACATGCCCCTTTCAATTAGTGATTCAATTACACAGAATCAGCAGCATGCATGTCATGACTGTTGGGTCTGTTGGATTTCTATTACTCTACTACACCTGCTAGTAAATTATTTGCCATGTAGAAATATCATTTCTACCAAAAACAGTGATTGATCAGGTTAGTGATGTCTGACTGCTATTATTTTGAATACAACTGTAATCCTCAGATTGTCAGCATCCTGGTATTCTTTACAACATAACAAAGCATGCTGTATTAAAAGGACCCCTCAGCCACCCTTCAGTCTACATATAGCATTAAAGATCAATATCAGACATGTGAAAACAGTAAATAAGCTGCCTCTTCATTCTTAGTTCTTAGCAGAACTAATATTTTTTTTGGCCAAGTGCTCTTACCACAGCCCAGCATATTTTCACATAATGATCGACTTACCTCCCAAACTAGCCTCCTCCAGCGACATGTCATTCACACTCCCCCTTGAAGCTTCCCCTCTGCCATCTTCTCCTATCTTCTTCAGGGTCTGAAGTCTTCTGCAGACTGCTCTACCGCATGCCGAAATCATACACTAAGCTAAGCATGCACAGCTGTCAGCGTACAATTAGCAAAAAAAAATGCAAGCAGGCATGGAAAGAGCTTTTATGGCAGAAGGTACATATAAAGTCTCTTCTACTAGAAATACTTACCTGATGGCAGTTTTTTTTATAAATTAAAGGATAAATAACACCCAGAATAAAAATGTAATATACTGTAGTTACCATTCCTTAAATGTGATGACTACATTATTACATTCTTTTTTGGCTAAGAACATTTTCAGTAAGTATAAAAATACCTGCCGATCTTGCCAGAAATGCAGAGTCCTTGTTGCTTCCGGTGAACTGAACTGGAAGCACAAAACTGCCTTAAAGCCTAGCTCCAGGTTTTGTGTTACCATGACATAGTTTGTGTGGGTCAAGCTGGCCCAAGTGAACTATTTCCTACAGTAATAGCTGTGGCCGCTGTCAGTGCTGTATGTAGCATCAGCTGGAGCGGTATGGAGACTTCCTGGCCCATTACTGTACAAAAGTGAATCAGGCTACTCGGGCATTCACAGGAAGACTTGTATTTTATCAATAAATGGTGGTGGTGGTGGTGGATGGAGTGGAGATCTTGATGCCATATGCCACTCCTCCACCTCAGCCAGTCAGAGCAAGCCTTGTAACAGGACAGTCATGACACTATCTGCATGGAGTTTGCATGCTCTTCCTGTACTTGCGAGGATTTACATTGGATAGTATTTTTTCCTCCCACATTCCAAAGACATGCTGGTAGATTAATTTGCTCCTGTCTAAAATTATTTATTACAGGTACTTATATAGCGCCATCAATTTTCACAGCACTTTACATATATTGTACATTCACATCAGTCCCTATCCCTCAAGGGGTGTACAATCTAAGGTCCCTAACTCACATTCATACATACACATACTAGGGCCAATTTAGACAGGAGCCAATTCACCTATCAGCATGTGTTTGGAGTGCAGGAGGAAACCTAAGTACCCAGAGGAAAACCACGCAGGCACAGGGAGAACATTCAAACTCCAGGCAGGTGGTGCCGTGGTTGGGATTCAAACCAACGATCCTAGTACTGTCAGACGGAAGTACTAACCATTTAGCCACTGTGTAAAATTGATCCAAGTGTGATATTCTCCAGAGTACACCTCTGATGGCTGCCTCACCATCTGCCCCAACAACAGATAAAGTGATTTTAGTCCCTGGGAAAAAAAGGGGTATAGAATATACATTAAAATTACAAAATTAAAATAAAAATATGAAAAAACATACTTGATGCAAGGTCCAGTTTAAGTATCACAACCAATAACAGGAGGCCTGCATGTACCTTGAATTGCCAGCATCCCACATTTCAATGTGGGAGTCTCAGTGGCCAAGACAGAGGTACATTATTTCTCTGCTGGATACCAGGGGTGGGCAATGCTTCATCTTCAGAATCAAAGACTGCAGCCACTAGGTGCTCAAGTTTCAGTCTTTGCTAGGCACTAAAGATACATAAATAACACAAAAAACAGTGCAAAAATTAAATAAATAAAAATAATCACAAATAAATTAATGTCCGTGCAAAAATATATATATATATATATATATATATATATATATATATATATAATATTTCAAACATAAGTCCTTATTTTCCCAAAAGGATTTTCAAGACAATGTTCCAAAATGTGCTTCCACCTAATCACCACGTGAAAAATAATATTGACCGCACTCACCAGATGGAGGTGAGTAATAAGCCTCATAGGATATAAGGGATCCTATAGCCCCTCAAGAGGAACTCAAATCACCTTCTTCACCCTGCTTAGATACAGCAATCGACTCCACTCTACTTCTCCATGGAATCCTCAATAATGTGCAAGGAAAGAAAGTCGATTGCTGTATCTAAGCAGGGTGAAGGCGATTTGAGTTCCTCCTGAGGGGCTATAGGATCCCTTATATCCTATGAGGCTTATTACTCACCTCCATCTGGTGAGTGCGGTCAATATTATTTTTCACGTGGTGATTAGGTGGAAGCACATTTTGGAACATTGTCTTGAAAATCCTTTTGGGAAAATAAGGACTTAGGTTTGAAATATTATATATATATATATATATATATATTTTTTTTTTTTTTTTTTTGCACGGACATTTATTTATTTGTGATTATTTTTATTTATTTAATTTTTGCGCTGTTTTTTGTGTTATTCATTATTGGTGGTTTTCACTGGTGCACAGCTGCATAATTGTATACTTTCTTTGATTAGCACTGGGATTTTTTAGTTTGTTTTTACTAAAGATACATGCTGGACACTATGGCTCCTGCTCTTCTAGACTTCGGTTAAACGCATTTTATAGTGCGTCAAGTTTTTTTTAATGCTGAAAAGCTAATGTATATAAACAATTTCTGTACGACCTTTGATATATAAAAGATCTTTTTCCTTTGTATAATGTTGTATCTGAATCTGAACAACAATAAAATGCTCATTCCAAAAGTTCTCTTTTTACCAGAGCATGAGCTAGTTGTGTTTTTATGTTAAGCTTAAAGAACGAACGATTTTCAAATATTTTAATGCAAACAGGAAAGATGGAGGAAAAGTAATATGCAAAGAAGAAACATAGCAGAAATATAATGGACAGGCGGATGGGACACAATGAAATCATCTTGATGCAAAAACAGACCGTTATAGTATCTGATTATACCATGAAAATGTATTAAGAACAGCTATGAGGACAGGAAAGCATGAAGTTCTGTGAAGTCCTGAAACTATATCCAAGATAACACTGCAATAATGAAACATTTTGTTTTATTATTGGATAAGTCGAACATTTCTAGTTTAATATTACTTACTTCATCCCTTCATTTGATTAAAATGCAACTCCATCCAGCCAAAACCTTTTATTGTGTTCAGTAAAGTAAAATAGGGTAAAAGGTCTTGTCTAGTTTCTGGTTCTCATATGTGATTTCATGACATTTTCATTTTATTTAATTTTTTTAAACGTTTCCTAGGTATTGTTACCACCACAGTCTTTAGGCTTGAAGAGGGGATTTAACACCCAAAACTTATTGACTATTTTCTGTAAACTAGTTTCCAAATAAACACATTCTATAATGATCCCAAGCTGTTGAGACCTTTCCTTAAAGTGCTGCTCACATACAGAATCAGCCTTCACACTTCGAGAGGGACCAACAGACCTTGGTTTTCTTCTTAGACTCTTTCAGCTGCCTTAGAAGAGTCGCTGAGAATTTCATGTTTAAGGTAGAAACAATTGAGTACTGTCCGTGATACTTTTTTTATTTGCGCTAACAAACAATTTTAAGAACAAGCTTTCAGGGAGTGTCCCCTTCTTCAGGTCAAAGCAGTACTGATCACAAAGGGTTAGAAGAAATGTTTTGGAGTTTGAAGGAAAAAAAAAAAAAGGAGAACAGATAAGATAAGACTGCACTAATTAGTGCACTAATATGGCTACAATCACCTCAAGCATGTTTAAGGTACAGAGGTTACAACACAAGCCACCCTCTGCTGTCTTTTCCTTCCTGAGTCAGACAGGCATTCTCTCCCTCCTCAGATATGACTTTGCTCTTAGACACATTTCATCCAATGGGCTTAATCATTGGAGGTGGCAAAAAAACACACAGTTAGGTGTAGCTCATGTGAGGCTCCTCAATGCCTAGAAGAAAAAAGCAGATTCCGCTGAGTCTGTGCACCTGCGACCATTCGCTATATATGTGTTCCTGGAGTGGTGTTATTTACACACATGTCCAGGAGACCAGGTATATAATGCACCTAGAAGTGTAGGATACTAGTAGATACCAGAGACCCTCCATACAGCAAGGACTTAAAGTGGTTGTAAACCCTTACATATACCCAGTGAAGTGACTGGCCTCAGGTGACACACAGAGATGAAACAAATCCTCCTACATAAGCTTTACCTGTTAATCTAGTCGTCTCTTCTCTACATCCGAATTTATAAAGCTTGTCTGAGAGTTCAGAAAAAAGGGGGCAGAGAGCTGAAAATACACACTGCAGAACTCAGTGAGGAGAGCTCTGAGTGCTAATTGGAGGGAAGAGACACACTCCCTCCACACAGCTCACAGGAACAGAGCTGAGGCTGTCAATCTGCTGGAGGTCCCTCCCCTGTCATAAACTTTCTCTTGGTGTCAGGAACACTTACCAGATGTGACTCATGCTGATAGCAGAGAAACGAAGCAGCAGACAGAAATTATACCTAATGCTCTTAATTGAGACAATTACACACAATAGAGGGATATGCTTTGTTCATTTTTCATGCCTGAGGTTTACAGTTACTTTAATACATCATTCTATAGAAAAGTAATTACCTTCTTGTTATACTTTTTTTTATGTTAAAAGTTTAACTGTGTCTTTTTTGCTCACTATCTGGACTTGGGAAATTATTTGGACTGCACTGGGAAATTTTGGTCAATTAAGTCATGAAAAAGTAAAAAATTCCTGTTAGGTATATAATGCCCACTCACAGTTACAGCAGCTTCTATGCCCCACAGCCCTAACCCAGCCTAAAAACCCAGGCCATCCCGATGGGGAAAAAAAATACAGAGGGCTTCCAGAAGTATCAGAAGATTCACATAAAGAATTTAAACAATGTACAAACCATCAGTAAATCATTCCCACAGGAAAAGATTAGATGCTAACATATCAAAAACAGCCCTTGTGACGAGTTCACAATTACCCAGCATTAGGATCTGGTGAATCCTTTCTTGTGGATATATTTTACAAATGGTTATGGATACACTTAGATTGTTTAATTTTTATCTGCTAGCGCTTGAAGATTAGAAGTGTCTTTATCATGGAATCTTGATCTTGAAGCTTACTTATTGGGATACATACTGTTGTGTTTTCTCAGCCACCTGCAAAGGTGAATATTGTACAAAAATTAAATTCTTTATTTGAACCCACTTTGTCTTTTTTGTTTTTCAGTATATATTCTCCTGTGAGGATTATCAGTCAGCTGCTTGGTGAAGAATTAATACATACAGGATTTTTGGTGTTGGATCTTAAGTCTGCCCCAGTTTGTATTTGAACTTTGGATTGTACATTCTGATAGGCATAGCTTGTAGTAAGAAAAATGTTTTCCTGTCTTTTCTCACCTTTTGTATTGCTGATTCACTAAGAGTGCACACATACATTGGGCATGGCTGCACTGAACCACACCTGAGTATGATTGTACCCTTTCCCCTGCTGGCCTGCACTCACACTGGGCTATAAGCAAGTGTTTCTGGGCACACCTACATCATCACTTCTGCCAAGCAGACCACAGTGATCATTGCTTCTGCGCCCTATGGAGAGCTCTGTGCTCAGGCACGGTTTGAGCTCACACTGAAGTTAACCGTATTGGACCTCTTCTAATTGTTCGGGGCTCAGTACATTTAACCGTTCCCAGGTATGGTTCAGAGCACTCACAGTACACAAATGAATAAGACCAAAGGGCTTACCTGTGCCTGGGCAGGGTTAATACTAAGGCCCCATGTACACTGCAGCTGATAAACTCACGTTTAGGAGCTGTTCAGCGTTTTTTCAGCAGCCCCTGAACTCTCCCTAATGTATTCCTATGTGTCCATGTACACATCTTCGTTTACAGTCATTTACAAGCATTTGAGTTTACAGTTGTTTTTTTTGAACGCAGAAAACTTGCGTTCAGCAGATGATTTTATCAGCGTTTCAAATGCAAAATGCTTTTAATCGCAGCTAAACGCGACAAATCGCGTTCATAAACATTTGCAATTTTTTTTTAACTCTTCCAGTTCCCAATGCTGTCTAGAGCTTTTTTTTCATCATGAAAAATGCATGCAAAGCGTTTTCAAGGTACTCAGATGGACAAAACACACAGGATGTTCCTACCAAGCTTGTCACACATTGTAATGACCAATTCACACCTCAGACCTCTCCCACCCTTGGAAACAAAAGATATGTTAATGACCATTCACACCTCAAATTCCTCATGAAGACCCCCTGCCAGGTGACCTTAATGACTCCCTTTCCCACATTTGGAAACAAAAGAAATGATAATGAGCAACTCACACCTAATTATCTCAACAAATACTTCTGTCTCTGCTCCTACTCTGTATTTCTCTGAAACAGTCTGAAATGGTTCATAATTTACCACTTTTCAGTGCATTCTGGGCATTTGGGAGGTTCTCCTGCGCATATCTTTAAAAAATGCTCCTAAACACAAAGGCGCATAAACGCGGTATGCAAACACGGCTAAACAGACGTTTTTTAACCTACGTTTTCCAGCAGTCAGTTTCCATTGTTCAGAAGTGTCCTGTGTACATGGAGCCTAACAGTGTAAGTACACCCTAAGTCACCAGTCACATCGTTGCGGTTTAAAATCACATGAATTGTGTGCGATTTCAGTGTGATTTCAGGTGCGATTTCTGAACTTTATTGAGACTTGTAAAAATTTTCAATGATTTCCTGCGAGTTGCTTTGCGATTTCCATTATATTCTATGTATGTGAAATCGCAATAAACTGCAGAAAAAGTAATGCAAGAACTACTTTAGAAATCATGCTGCAGCAATTCGCACATATTAAGATACTGACATTCACATTCATTAGATGCGATTTCAGGTGCGATTTCAATTCACAAATCGCTCCGGTATGACCGGGCACTAAGATGGGATGCCTTGCCAGCCAACAGGAATATGCAGGAGGTAGATGTATGATTCCACTTTAAAATAAAAAAGGCTCATATTTAAGCAAATCACATCTGGTGCTCATATCATCAAATCTAATCCCAGTAAGCGTATTCAAAACTTATTTGCGAATGTTTGGGGGTTTTTTTGGTTTTTTTAGCATAAAATTTTTTATTGGGTTTTAAATGCAGGTACAAAAATGTTTTAAAAAACCACAGTAAGAGCATTGAACACAAGTTCTAATGTCATACAATACCATTCTGCATAAAGAGAAAATGATTGCATATAGAACAGGGGTGGGCAAACTTTTTGACTTGAGGGCCGCAATGGGTTCATATATTGGACCCGGGGGCCAGACCAAGAGTAGATGAATGATGTGTATGTGTCATCCATAGTAAGTATAGTAATATTCCCCCATAGTAAGCATAGTAATTAATCCCCCATATAGTAATTCACCCCCCATAGTAATTCATCCCCCATAGTAATTAATCCCCCATATAGTAATTCATCCCCCATAGTAATTAATCCCCCATATAGTAATTCATCCCCCATAGTAATTCATCCCCCATAGTAATTCATCCCCCATATAGTAATTCATCCCCCATTGTAATTCATCCGCCATAGTAATTCACCCCCCATAGTAATTCATCCCCCATAGTAATTCATCCCCCATATAGTAATTCATCCCCCATAGTAATTCATCCCCCATAGTAATTCATCCCCCATATAGTAATTCATCCCCCATAGTACTATTCCCCCCCAAGTAGTAAGCCAAGTCCCCCCTGTGTCAATTCACTTACCTTTGCTCCGCGCGTTCCTCTCGCCGTGTTCCCGCGCCGTTCCGGTCTTCAGGGCGGACTGTGAGAGGAGCCTAGCTCCCCTCACGTTCGTCACGCTGCCCCGCCTACACACATCCTGACAGTATCACGCTCCACAGGCCGGATTAAAAGGTCCGCCGGGCCGTAGTTTGCCCATTGCTGATATAGAACAATGAATGAATATTATACAATTATATACAACCATTATTATATAGAACATTGCTAGATTAAAGGGAACTTATTTTTTTAATCACTTTCTTTCTCAGTTTTCACTGAATTTACTATCAACATCAATATCAACGAAGGCACTACTGATTGTCTCAATGCTGAGTTTGCTTTTGGTGAGCTTTTTGCATCAGAGCCATCTAGACAGTTATATAAACTATTTCAATAAAGCACCTAAAAGACACAAGTAAATAACAGCTTTCAATTCCTATCTGAAGGTTCAGTGGTCAAAGATGGAGCCATTTTGGCCGGTTCGGGATGTGTCTGAGCTCCAACTATTATTATTATGAAGGTCCAATAAATACAGAAAAAAGGAAACAAGTTGAAAGTTCTGTTTGTGCTTTTTAATAAAAATATGTTTTTATTTGAAACATAATCTGGAAACTGTTTATAAATATTAAATATTAACAGATTACCTGCACATGAAGCTCCACAGTTAAACTTTATATGGTTATACAACTCAAATGGCATTTTATACTTGGAATTTACTACAAAGAAAACAGCCTTGCTGTTCCGCATGGCATTCGGTATGAAACATACAACAGAACCTGTTTGGAATAACAAAAGCAAATCTCTAATAACTGACTTTTTCAGTGCAAATATCAATAACACACAATAACCAGGGTTATAATCAGGAGTGATCTTTCACCGACCTGACAATGGTGAACAGATACCAGAAAAGTTGCAAAAGGTAAAAAAAATACTTTCATCTTGTTATTTGTACTGTTCTACTGAGGAGGAAATTTCAGGAAAAATCTATGAAAAATGATTCAAAGAAAAACATGGTTCCGGCTAAAAATTAGAAGTTTCCCTTTATAATCCATCCAGATACCTCTCCCCACAATGACATCCACCCTAGCCTGGACACACAGATCTATCCCCGTATTCATTCTTCCCTATCCTAAAAGGGCTGTGGGTATAAATGGGTGCTTCAGCGATCATCAGCGATCATCAGCTGGAAATCAAAGATATCCAAAGCGAGAAGTATGTCACCAGCAAGGATCTTCAGAATGGGTCCAAAGCTTTATTCAGTGATCACATCATAGTTATGAAGGCAACGTTTCAAAGACACACATGGCCCCTTACTGGTGCCTGATGAAGAGGTCCTTTGTGGCTCCAAAACATTGCTTTTATAATTATGGTGTGATCGCTGAATAAAGCTTTGGACCCATTCAGGAGATCCATGGTGTGCTGAGGATATACTGAGCTTCTCGCTTCTCTATCCATCCAAACACCTCTCCCCCAACATCCACCCCTCCCTGGCCACACATATTTACCCTCGTGTTCATTCCTCCTTCTCCATCCAGACACCTCTCCCTCCATTGACATCTACCCTGTCCTGACCACACACCTCTACCACTGTGTTTATTCCTTCCTCTCCATCCAGACACCTCTTCTCTCTAATGACACCAACCCCTCCCTAGCTACACACCTCTACCTCTGTGTGCCTCTCTCCATCTCCATCCAGAAATCTCTTTCCCCCAATGACATCCATCCTTCCTTAACTAGACACCTCACCTCACACTGATCCACCCCCAATTTACTTGCACTTACATTTTTAATAATTTTATATATCCCTAACCTTGCCTGTTCTGGAATGGGCACAGTTTTGCTTGTACTGATACATGTGAACCTATACACATATAATGTAGTGGAGTACATATTGGTGAGTCAATTGGAGAGACGAAGGATCTGGGTGTTTCGGTAGATTATAGACCTAATAACAGTATGCCATGCCAATGTGCAGCTAGTGCAAACAGGTCACTTTCTTGTATTAAAAGAAGTATGGGCTCAAAATAAAGAGACATAAAGGCTGATTTACTAAAGGAGCTGAGAATCTTCACTCAATAAACTGCAGCTGTGTTCACCTTCAATATACAGTTATGAGCAGATGAAAAAAATAAAAGGAAATTTGCTTTCTAATGTGATTGGATAATTTAGGTGAATCTTCACTAAATTTAATACGAAGATGAGAGTATTCTCCACTACTTTGGCATCTTGCCCCTGAACAATGTATCAATAAAACCTCAGTTTTGGGCTCTAGCTCACAAAAACTGGAGACAGTGCAGAGAAGGCCAACTAAAATAAAATGACAGCATTGAGAATATCTTCTATGGTAAAGGATTAACCTAAATGAATGTATTCCTTCTTCAGAAGTGACTATTAAATTGGGGGTTTATCATCTTGTATAAAGACATAAATATTCCATATATTAAACTTAGTGATGCTAGCTGCAAATAGCAAGGAGGTGCTCTTTGCACCTAAAGGAAAAGAAGTTTATCCTATGCATACGAAAAGACTTCTTTACAGTAAAAGCAGTAAAAGTGCTCTCTAGCTCCCTGGTCTCCTCCTCCCACGCCCGATTGCAGGACTTCTCTAGGACCTCCCCCATCCTCTGGAACTCCCTACCCCAATCCATCAGAATGTCACCTACCCTCCTCACCTTCAGGCGCACCCTGAAAACCCTCCTCTTCAGGGAAGCCTACCCCAACCTCACCTAACACCCGACCTCACCTAACAATTAACCTCCTCCACTCCTCCCACCACTCCATCCCCCACAGCCATCTCCTCCTGTGCCACCTTCCCCTCCCTCCTAGATTGTAAGCTTGAAAGAGCAGGGCCCTCGAACCCCTCGTGTAGTGTATTGTTACTGTCTTGTCTCATGTTATGTCCCCCTTGCTACTGTACAGCGCTGAGCAAACCCTTTGGTGCTATATAAATACTGTATAATAATAATAATAATAATAAAAAAATAGAATCTCTAATAATCTTTAACTTGGCTGGTACTGCCTGTCAAGCATGCCTGTTAAGGTTGGTTGGAGTATGCAGAACCTGTGAGATACTGCTTGGATCACGCTTGTGGTGTGTATTTTAAAACAAAATCCACCTTGGCATTTAAAACAAAAAAAGCAGACATTTAGGAGGCGGTGGGATCGCCTGAATACCTGGCAGCCCTTGCGCTACCTCCTTCTGAAAAGCAATCCACCACAGATCATTTTTCAGAGGGCAATAGACACTGCCGCATGTGTGAAACAGTCTCAAAGGAAAATAAGATATTTACTTGTTTATCTGATGAATGAGGCGCAGCTCTGCTGATTTCTATCATCCAATCATGTGCAAGCAAAATCCTGCTATTTTACTTGGTTGTAATAGGGTCAAGGTCAATTTTCACCACATTCACTGGTGGTGAATGTTCCCTTGCAAACTGAATATGCAGTACTCCTATAGTAAATCAACCCCATTAAGTAAAAAAAGCAATGGGAATGTGAACTGCATTAATCCACAGCAACCAATAAAAAATCCCCTCTTAACTGATCTGACTACAGTAAAGTGCATTAAAGCTGCTGATGCTCACACATTCACACAGTCCTGAACGCAGGAAGACCAGAAGCCCCCACAACTGTTTGGCTTCCCTACTGAAATAATTCCCAATTAATGTCATTGAAAAACTCTCCGGCATTCTTTTAGATACCCATGAGAAATTCCTTAAAATATGGACTCTGTGGATCCAACATGCCCATCTTTCTATATCAATGGCCAGTTTCGAGTTGCTATAGAGACCCCTGTAGCTCGGGCTCGGGTGCTCTTGATGTCCTCCCCTATATTTCTTTCTGGTGTTCCTATATTCCCCCCCCCCCCCTTTTTTTTTTCTTCTCATTTTCCTTTCCTCTTCTTAGCTCTCCCACAGTGACGATTTATGGTTTGTTCTTATATATTCGTCTGTTTGATCCTTTGCTCAGTCGATTTTATATACAGACATCTCCTTCACCAATGCCTAGTTTCGTGTTATAGGCGTATGGTTTTTCTCATATTATCCATATTATATGATTGTTATGACATGATCTGTGTACCTTCGGATATACCAGTTATATTGACACTTGTTGCGGTTTTACTGTTTTACGCACGACCACACTTGAATTGTCTGTCATTGATTCAATGCTTCTACCTGTATGCATGACTGCAGTTGCAACTGTATCTTCTAAATGCAAAAATGTGTCAATACAGATCTATTGAAAGGAAATAACTTCCAATTATGTCAGGATTCAGGAGAGATAAGACTTGAGTGACTTGATACAAAACACTGAACGCACCCTGTCTATTTATACAGAGGTATTTCTGCAATCAGACTTTCCACTCAGGCGTTATTGGGTGACGGTAGACAGTCATTTGGGGGGAATATGAAATCTCATCTTGGCTGCTATTTTTAGGGGTCATGGAAAAAAAGAGGAAGGATTACATATCTGTCAGCCCCAAGTCATCAAACTGGACTCTAATGAGGAAACCTTACAGTTTAGGGTTTTTTTGGATGCAAACGGGAAACCCCCAGATGTTTAACACATTCCCTGCCAAGCGAATTCTGTCATGAGTACAAGCTGCCATGTGACGAGCTATGAATGTTTGTACAAAGTGTGTCAGTTCCTTTTCAATAGTTTTCCAGACTGAGAGGGCAACATTTTCCATTCCTTATGGCTGATTAGATCACAAAATAAATAAATAAAATAACAAGCACCAACTGGAAGGGAAATTGTGCCCAAGAAAAGAACACTTAAACATATGGCAGTTTACTAATTGAAGGATCATGTCTCTGCCCATTTTGTCCACACCAGTGGTCTCTGAACTATGGCCCAGGGGCTGGATGCGGCCCTTTGCTTGCCCTTATCCAGCCCTTGGGGCACTTTTTCTCCCACTGATACAAGACACTATTCCTCCCACCGACACCAACAAGGAGGCATAATTCCTGCTACTGACATCAACAACAGTCACTATTCCTCCCATTGACACCAATGATGGGGCACTGTTCCTCCCATTCACACCAATTGGGCACTATTCCTCTCACTGAAACAAACCATGGGGCACTATTTCTCCCACTGACACCAACAACGGGGAACTATTCTACCCACTGACACCAACGTTGGGGCACTATTTCTCCAACTTAGACCAAGAATAGGGCGCTATTCCTCCCCTAATGTCAAAGATGCATTGTTTACTCCCAATGAAGTAGGACAATTATACTCCCAATGGCCACGGTCTAGCCCTCCTAAAGTCTGAAAGCCAGTAAACTGGCCCTTTGGTTAGAAAGTTTGGAGACCCCTGGTCCAGACTAAAGCACATCACACACATTGCAATCTTATTGTACAATCTCCCTTAGATCTAGCAACAACTGTGCAGTACGGGCTCATTCAAATCAGAATGCAATGTGGAAAACCAGCTTTCCATGGGTGTTTCCCATAGCGGAAAAGTCAAGGACGAATGGTTTGTCTCAACCCTCTAACTGACACTTTTGCTGGATAGTTTGGTCTTTTTAAGTAAGTTGAAAAATACCAGACTTACTGGCCAGATCACAAGATAAAATAATAGAAAAAAGCTTATAAAAGAAAACGAATGCAGCCATCATATTTAGGCCTCTTTCAAACGGGTGGCGGCTCTGCTGCTTGTAAATGCATGTTTTTTTATTTTGGAAATCCAACACTCCTGGCACAGAGATTACTCGCGTTTGTACATTGCGTTTATCTGCCTTTACACACGTTTATGTGAGTGTACATGCATTCGCATATACACAATCTGCGTTTAGCTGCAGTAGTAAATTCTTGTCTTTTCTAATGCAACTGTTTACTTATTTTTTCTTTGTATTGCGATTAACTGCATTTATGTACAGATAGCTGTGGTACATCGCTCCTGGACGCTGTCAACCTTATTTTTCCTAAACGCATAAAACCATATCTTATGAAAACGTTGCTAAACGCACTGTGTGAATGGAGCTATAGAGATGCATTGTCTGCATTTAGCTGCAATAAATGAGTTCCTCTAAATGCAGCTAAAAGCTGAAATCTAACCACCTTGTGAAAGGGGCCGTAAGGATCAGTAAGCTGCAATACATTACATTTTTGTTTTTGGGATTGATACCGCTTTAACTCTAATAGCACCACAAAATACAATGGTATTTATACAAGTTACTCTGCCATTAAAAACAACACTTTAAGTGGTTTAAAACTCTTCTTAAACATAAAAGTGATGACTCGCACTTCAAAAGCTAAAAAATGTCAGAAAAATCTCCAAAAAGTGAAGCCGGGCAATTCTCCTTTAATAAATCACCCTAGTGATATGGGCAGCCTTTCCTCTTCCAGGAGCTGTCTTCCCAATCCCCACATTGGCTGCTTTGGCTAGAAGACTATCAATGAGCACTAAGGACAGACAATCCTTTGCTGCTGCTGCTGTCAGGGAGAGATTTACACACCTACCCTAAAGTGGTTAATAAAAAAAGGCTGCAGTTGTATGTAAACATTCTAGATACCTCCTATTGTGTACAGATGTGGAAGTATTTACATACAGGTCTCTTCCTACATATCCCTGTCTTAACTACTCTTGATTTGCTGGGCATTTAAAAAAAAAAAAACAGTTACTAGATATTCTCTGTTAATTATCCAATACTACACTGTGACAACCAATACTACAATACAGCTGCTGTGAACAGTCGGTAAATACATGAACAATTGCCAAAATAGTAGCTTGTCCAAATCAAGAATTATTAGATAGAACGAAAGGGCTTTGTATGTTATAGGTGAGTTGTAGAACGTTATCTTATATTTAAAACATGAAAAGTGTATACATTATAACGGATAACTTTACACAACTTGCCTTCAAAATACAAAACCCTTTCTGTTCATTCTGACCAAAAATACTTCATTCGGCCACACTATTATTTTGGCAAATGTTTTCACAGGAGTATCGCGTCACAATCCTACAGAACGTAACATTGTTTAATTTCAGAAACACATGTGGAAAGGCAAGATGGAAATAACAGAAGAACAACGCATGCCACTGATAACCTGCACCAAGGAAAAAAGAAGTATAAACACTGAGCCAAAAATAACAACATTAAATAAAAGAAATAGAAAAAGGAAAATGAAAATTGTTGGCAGACCAGAACATAATACCTAAAATATTTGCAGTATATACATTTTTAAACATACTCGTGAATGTTATTATTACTACCATATTATACAGGATTTATATAGCACCAGTGTAACTTTTAGCAGATATAGTTATTTCAATATGTGGAAACATCATCAGCAAGGCATGCTTTCTGCTGATTTATTTTATATTATATATATATATATATATATATATATATATATATATATATATACATAACATACACATATATATATACATATATATATATATATATATATATATATATATATATATACATATATGTGTTATATATATACACATATAAATAAAACATACATATATATATATATATATATATACATACACACACTATATATATATATATGTATATATATACTCCTCAAATCTATATATATATATTTTGAATACATCGTTTTAATAATTTTATTATATATATATATATATATATATATATATACTCCTCAAATCTAACAGCAGAGACTTTTTTTGGGGAAATTACAGAGGTATTAACCCAAAAATGTATTGGATTGGAACATATTACAGCATTCTAATCCTTAGATGCGGTGGCTGCAATAGTTTTCTTTTTTAGGCTTTTTCCCCCTCTGTTTTCACCTGGCGATCTGGCCATTAACACACCTCCTGTATTAGAGTGCCTCCACTCTGCATGAAGGAGCAACAGAGACACCTTTTGACAGCAGCATTGTCAGTTTAGGGGGAGGGGAGTGTTCACTGGACTAGCAGATTTAAATACACTAACAAACTGAAGCCAACCTCCAGATAACACTTTCTAAGGAGTTACAGCAAACATTTTTGTTCCTTTTTGATAAAGTGTTTCCATAAATAAATTAAAGCTGATCATCGTAAGTACCCCTGTCAGTGTTAAATGGTATGTCTCAACCCCTCTAACTTCCACATCTGCAGGACAGCTTGTTCTGCTGAAAAACAACAGACTTACTGGCAGGGTGGATAAAAATACATGTTTTTTTTAATCGGATTTTTAAAAATTTAAATCAGTTTTTTTTATTTAAATCGGGTTTATTTTATTTTTATCAAATTTATTTTAATAAAATGCTTTTGGAGTAAAAATCCATCTAAAGATAGTTTTCTATTTAAGATACATTAATAATTTAGTTTATTCAGCATGAAATGGAGCTTAGTTATGTAGCATGAGGCTGTATATTCTGCAATATTTACATTTTTGGTAAACTCATTCAATGAATCCAAGCTCAGCAAGCTGCGATACCATGCACTGCATTGATGCATTCACACAATTTCACAGTAACCATGAGAAAAAACATGAAATAAAAGAGAATTTGAGTAGTTCTCCAATTATGTGTGATTAACCTAAAATCTGTTCTGATATCGCTGTTTTACTATCCTAACAACTTATTACTCTAAAAAGGAAACCTTCATTTGATTTGCAAATACTAAAGATTCTAACTACCAGCAAGAATGAGTTGTATGCCTTACAATTAAAGAGCACCTGTCATTTTAGATCCAGCACCTGTTAACGGGCATCCATTCAAGTGTTGCCGCCACGTCCCTCACCTTGTTGTATCACTGCTGCATCACCAGCCGCCCCATTAAAGTGAATGGGACTGTCGTTGAGTCAACAGAGGGTCAGAGGAGGAGCTGCTGCGGGACAGAGATAACAGTTGCTCTTTAAAAAATTTGATTTAAATCAAACCTTTTTCAACTTGATTTAAATACTATCCACCCTGCTTAGTGGCAGGATCAGCAGGTGAAAATAAAAGAAAGAAAGCCTAAAAAAGAAAACTAATACAACCACCACCACCTGCAATGTATACAACCTTTGCTTTTGGGTTCAGTACTGCTTTAACTCTAAGTAGCTAGGCAAAGGCAAGAATATAAAATAAGTTGTGTATGCTGGAAGGTGCTGGATGAGCCACAGTACAGATGAATATATCATTTATCAGGAATGTGAACTATTGCTAGTCTATAGGAATTTGAAATATTACCATTCAGAAAATGATGCTTCCTGCAGCAGTACTGTATACACCCAATGCTGAATGCCTCTTACTCTATAGGATGCATTCAATGTGCATTCATTATTTAACCACACACAATCCCTGCTATAATATCCTGATCTGATGACATGTGTCAACCAGATCCCATCGATTGCTCCCATATGTCTCCATCAGCTGTTTCACAGAGCCATGTGATTGGTGGGGATCATATTCACACAAAGTTCTGACTATTCAGCCATTCATCCCTCACACTCTGTCCATTATTCCCAATGAAGACGTACAGCTCCTTTCCAGCACGGTCGCTGTACTCGCTAACAATATATAACAGATCGCTGCCTCTTGTTGGGCTCTGTTCTGCCTTTACAGTCAATAAAGTCACGTCTCTGTCTGGAGGTAATGGAATATAATGAGGGCATTTAACATCCCGCTCCAGGCATTGTGATCTGGGACACATTTCTGCATCTGACTTTCTGAAACAAACACTCCGATTAACTGTAATATACAATAATACATTTTTGTAATCACTTCACACAGTCCATCCCTTCTAGATCCCAACTCTACAGGACTACTAATATACAGCAAAGAGCATGGATCTGGACTGCTGGATATGTACACAGGCACTTTACAAGTTGCTGCAGATGTGAATAAGTTTTGTAAAAATGATTTATGTGTGTTTATAGTTTAGAGCCCCAGTGCCCAACCTGTGGCCCAAGGGCCGTATGCGGCCCTTTGGTATAGCATGTGTGGCTCTCAGAACTCAGCAGTCTGTAGTGGGAACATTTATTAGGGTAATAGTATTGATCTCTACTATCCTCATGTAACAAGTTCCCAGTTTCATTTTGTCTTCTGCAGCATATCCCCAGCCAAAGATGTATCCTCCTGTCCACACTCTCTGACCCTCATTTCCTCTATGAGGTCTGCAGCTTCTGACAGTTCTCAGGAGCATTACATTTACTGAACATCATGGGGTTTATTTAGGCAAATTGACAGTGCACTTTGCAAGTGCAGTTGTACTCTGACATTTGCACCAGAGCTTAGTAAATGAGGTGAAGCTTCACTTTGCAAAGAAAATCAGTTACTAGGGAAATAAAAAAGCAGCATTTGTGCCTGCATATGATTGGATGATGGAAGTCATTTACTAAGCTCTGGAGCCAATGCCGTTGCAGAGTGCAACTTCACTTGCAAAGTGTACAGTCTACTTGGCTTTAGTAAATCAACCCCCTTATGTGGGGCCCTTTGGTTATGTCAGGGGCCCCCTTTAAGCTGAAGAGTTGACAAGCAATGGATTAGAGGGTATTGTCACACTGGGTAGACAGTTAGGTAATAGCAACAAAAAACTGGGTGCAGCTCATGCTATGTGTAGACATGGATGTACCAGGGGGCATTAACAAAGCTTTGCAGGAGTAATAATATTTGGGGTGCAGCAACCCACCAAAACGTCTGTGAGCATCAAAAGGTATTAGTGTAACTGAAGGCAAAATGTTTTCTTTCTTTACTGGAGGAGGGGAGATGGCACTGT
Source organism: Staurois parvus (assembly GCF_062004578.1). NCBI lineage: Eukaryota > Metazoa > Chordata > Amphibia > Anura > Ranidae > Staurois > Staurois parvus. The sequence continues at coordinate 4,086,288 of NW_028318776.1, forward strand.
ACTACACAAGAAGACCCAGCACTGTACTGGAGGAGGGGAGATGGCACTGTACTACACAAGAAGACCCAGCACTGTACTGGAGGAGGGGAGATGGCACTGTACTACCCAAGAAGACCCAGCACTGTTCTATAGGATGGGATCCAGCACTATACTATAGCAGAGGATCCAACACTGCATTACAGGAGAGGAACCAACCTTACATACCACAGCCACTTAGTCCTGTCTGCATGCAAAGTGTATAAGTAAAGAATACACTAAAAAAGATAGAAAGTAAAGGAACTAGCACTTGTACTAGAGGAGAGGACCCCAACACTGTACTAGAGGAGAGGACCCCAACACTGTACTAGAGGAGAGGACCCCAACACTGTACTAGAGGAGAGGACCACAACACTGTTCTAGAGGAGAGGACCCCAACACTGTACTATATATGAGGACCCAGCACTGTATTATACTAGAGGAGAATGTCCTGTACTAGAGGAGAGGACCCAGAACTGTATAATAGGAGAGGACCCAGAACTGTATAATAGGAGAAGGCTCCAACACTGTACTAGAGGAGAGGACCCCAACACTGTACTAGAGGAGAGGACCCCAACACTGTACTAGAGGATTGGACACCAACACTGTACTAGAGGAGAGGACCCCAACACTGTACTATAGGAGAGGATCCCAACACTGTACTTGAGGATTGGACCCCAACACTGTACTAGAGGAGAGGACCCCAACACTGTACTAGAGGAGAGGAGCCCTACACTATACTAGAGGAGAGGACCCCAACACTGTACTAGAGGAGAAGACCCCAACACTGTACTATATCTGAGGACCCAGCACTGTATTATACTAGAGGAGAATGTCCTGTACTAGAACTGTATAATAGGAGTGGACCCAGAACTGTATAATAGGAGAGGACTCCAACACTGTACTAGAGGAGAGGACCCCAACACTGTACTAGAGGAGAGGACCCCAACACTGTACTAGAGGAGAGGACCCCAACACTGTACTATATATGAGGACCCAGCACTGTATTATACTAGAGGAGAATGTCCTGTACTAGAGGAGAGGACCCAGAACTGTATAATAGGAGAGGACCCTAACACTGTACTATATATGAGGACCCAGCACTGTATTATACTAGAGGAGAATGTCCTGTACTAGAACTGTATAATAGGAGCGGACCCAGAACTGTATAATAGGAGAGGACTCCAACACTGTACTAGAGGAGAGGACCCCAACACTGTACTAGAGGAGAGGACCCCAACACTGTACTAGAGGAGAGGACCCTAACACTGTACTATATATGAGGACCCAGCACTGTATTATACTAGAGGAGAATGTCCTATACTAGAGGAGAGGACCCAGAACTGTATAATAGGAGAGGACCCTAACACTGTACTAGAGGAGAGGACCCAAACACTGTTCTAGAGGAGAGGACCCTAACACTGTACTAGAGGAGAGGACCCCAACACTGTACTAGAGGAGAGGACCCCAACACTGTACTAGAGGAGAGGACCCCAACACTGTACTAGAGGAGAGGACCCCAACACTGTACTATATATGAGGACCCAGCACTGTACTAGAGGAGAGGACCCCAACACTGTACTAGAGGATTGGATCCCAACACTGTACTAGAGGAGAGGACCCCAACACTGTACTAGAGGAGAGGACCCCAACACTGTACTAGAGGAGAGGACCCCAACAATGTACTAGAGGAGAGGACCCCAACACTGTACTATAGGAGAGGACCCCAACACTGTACTAGAGGAGAGGACCCCAACACTGTACTATATATGAGGACCCAGCACTGTATTATACTAGAGGAGAATGTCCTGTACTAGAGGAGAGGACCCAGAACTGTATAATAGGAGAGGACCCTAACACTGTACTAGAGGAGAGGACCCAAACACTGTTCTAGAGGAGAGGACCCTAACACTGTACTAGAGGAGAGGACCCCAACACTGTACTAGAGGAGAGGACCCCAACACTGTACTAGAGGAGAGGACCCCAACACTGTACTAGAGGAGAGGACCCCAACACTGTACTATATATGAGGACCCAGCACTGTACTAGAGGAGAGGACCCCAACACTGTACTAGAGGATTGGATCCCAACACTGTACTAGAGGAGAGGACCCCAACACTGTACTAGAGGAGAGGACCCCAACACTGTACTAGAGGAGAGGACCCCAACAATGTACTAGAGGAGAGGACCCCAACACTGTACTATAGGAGAGGACCCCAACACTGTACTATAGGAGAGGACCCCCAACACTGTACTAGAGGAGAGGACCCCAACACTGTACTAGAGGAGAGGACCCCAACACTGTACTATAGGAGAGGACCCCAACACTGTACTAGAGGAGAGGACCCCAACACTGTACTGGAGGAGAGGACCCCAACACTGTACTATAGGAGAGGACCCCAACACTGTTCTAGAGGAGAGGACCCCAACACTGTACTATATATGAGGACCCAGCACTGTATTATACTAGAGGAGAATGTCCTGTACTAGAACTGTATAATAGGAGCGGACCCAGAGCTGTATAATAGGAGAAGGCTCCAACACTGTACTAGAGGAGAGGACCCCAACACTGTACTAGAGGAGAGGACCCCAACACTGTACTAGAGGATTGGACACCAACACTGTACTAGAGGAGAGGACCCCAACACTGTACTATAGGAGAGGATCCCAACACTGTACTTGAGGATTGGACCCCAACACTGTACTAGAGGAGAGGACCCCAACACTGTACTAGAGGAGAGGAGCCCTACACTATACTAGAGGAGAGGACCCCAACACTGTACTAGAGGAGAAGACCCCAACACTGTACTATATCTGAGGACCCAGCACTGTATTATACTAGAGGAGAATGTCCTGTACTAGAGGAGAGGACCCAGAACTGTATAATAGGAGAGGACCCAGAACTGTATAATAGGAGAGGACTCCAACACTGTACTAGAGGAGAGGACCCCAACACTGTACTAGAGGAGAGGACCCCAACACTGTACTAGAGGAGAGGACCCCAACACTGTACTATATATGAGGACCCAGCACTGTATTATACTAGAGGAGAATGTCCTGTACTAGAGGAGAGGACCCAGAACTGTATAATAGGAGAGGACCCTAACACTGTACTAGAGGAGAGGACCCAAACACTGTTCTAGAGGAGAGGACCCTAACACTGTACTAGAGGAGAGGACCCCAACACTGTACTAGAGGAGAGGACCCCAACACTGTACTATATATGAGGACCCAGCACTGTACTAGAGCAGAGGACCCCAACACTGTACTAGAGGAGAGGACCCCAACACTGTACTAGAGGATTGGACCCCAACAATGTACTAGAGGAGAGGACCCCAACACTGTACTATAGGAGAGGACCCCAACACTGTACAATAGGAGAGGACCCCCAACACTGTACTAGAGGAGAGGACCCCAACACTGTACTATAGGAGAGGACCCCAACACTGTACTAGAGGAGAGGACCCCAACACTGTACTATAGGAGAGGACCCCAACACTGTTCTAGAGGAGAGGACCCCAACACTGTACTAGAGGAGAGGACCCCAACACTGTACTATAGGAGAGGACCCCAACACTGTTCTAGAGGAGAGGACCCCAACACTGTACTATATATGAGGACCCAGCACTGTATTACACTAGAGGAGAATGTCCTGTACTAGAGGAGAGGACCCAGAACTGTATAATAGGAGAGGACCCTAACACTGTACTAGAGGAGAGGACCCCAACACTGTACTATAGGAGAGGACCCCAACACTGTTCTAGAGGAGAGGACCCCAACACTGTACTATATATGAGGACCCAGCACTGTATTACACTAGAGGAGAATGTCCTGTACTAGAGGAGAGGACCCAGAACTGTATAATAGGAGAAGGCTCCAACACTGTACTAGAGGAGAGGACCCCAACACTGTACTAGAGGAGAGGACCCCAACACTGTACTATAGGAGAGGACCCCAACACTGTACAATAGGAGAGGACCCCCAACACTGTACTAGAGGAGAGGACCCCAACACTGTACTATAGGAGAGGACCCCAACACTGTACTAGAGGAGAGGACCCCAACACTGTACTATAGGAGAGGACCCCAACACTGTACTAGAGGAGAGGACCCCAACACTGTACTATAGGAGAGGACCCCAACACTGTTCTAGAGGAGAGGACCCCAACACTGTACTAGAGGAGAGGACCCCAACACTGTACTATAGGAGAGGACCCCAACACTGTTCTAGAGGAGAGGACCCCAACACTGTACTATATATGAGGACCCAGCACTGTATTACACTAGAGGAGAATGTCCTGTACTAGAGGAGAGGACCCAGAACTGTATAATAGGAGAGGACCCTAACACTGTACTAGAGGAGAGGACCCCAACACTGTACTATAGGAGAGGACCCCAACACTGTTCTAGAGGAGAGGACCCCAACACTGTACTATATATGAGGACCCAGCACTGTATTACACTAGAGGAGAATGTCCTGTACTAGAGGAGAGGACCCAGAACTGTATAATAGGAGAAGGCTCCAACACTGTACTAGAGGAGAGGACCCCAACACTGTACTAGAGGAGAGGACCCCAACACTGTACTAGAGGAGAGGACCCCAACACTGTACTATAAGAGAGGTCCCCAACACTGTACTAGAGGAGAGGACCCCAACACTGTACTATATATGAGGACCCAGCACTGTATTATAGGAGAGGACCCAGAACTGTATAATAGGAGAGGACCCAGAACTGTATAATAGGAGTGGCTCATGACTTGTACTCTGGGAGAGGACCCAGCAATGTACGATATTAGAGGAGAGTGCACTGTACAATAGATGAGAACACAGCAATGTACTATGGGAGTGGAGTTTAAACTGAACTATTAGATAGGACCCAGCAACACACAATAGGAATGGAACCAGTGATGTATGACAGACAAGGACCCAACACTGTATATAGGAGAGGACCCAACACTGTATATAGGAGAGGCTCCAACACACTGTATAGGAGAGTACCAGACACTGTATATAGGAGAGGACCCAACACTGTATAAAGGAGAGGGCCCAACACTATATATAGGAGAGGACCCAACAGTGTATATAGGAGAGGACCTGACACTGTATATAGGAGAGGACCCGACACTGTATATAGGAGAGGACCCAACACTGGATATAGGAGAGGACCCGACGCTGTATATAGGAGAGGACCCGACACTGTATATAGGAGAGGACCCACCTCTGTATATAGGAGAGGACCCAACACTGTATATAGGAGAGGACCCAGCAATGTATATAGGAGAGGACCCACCACTGTATATAGGAGAGGACCCAACACTGTATATAGGAGAGGACCCGACACTGTATATAGGAGAGCACACAACACTGTATATAGGAGAGGACCCAACACTGTATATAGCAGAAGACACGACACTGTATATAGGAGAGGACTCAACACTTTATATAGTAGAGGATCCAACACTGTATATAGGAGAGGACCTGACACTATATGTAGGAGAGGACCCGACACTGTATATAGGAGAGGACCCAACACTGTATATAGCAGAGGACACGACACTGTATATAGGAGAGGACTCAACACTTTATATAGTAGAGGATCCAACACTGTATATAGGAGAGGACCTGACACTATATGTAGGAGAGGACCCGACACTGTATATAGGAGAGGACCCAACACTGTATATAGGAGAGGATGAAACACAGTATATAAGAGATGGCTCAAGGCTGTATATCGGAGAGGACCCAACACTGTATATAGGAGAGCACCCAACGCTACATAAGAGAGGACACAATGCTGTATAAAGAGGAGGATCCAATGCTGTATATAGGAGAGGACGAAACACTGTGTATATGAGAGGACCCATTACTGTATATAGAAGAGGACCCAAAACGGAGTATAAGAGAGGATGAAACACGGTAAATTAGAGATGACTCAAGGCTGTATATAAAAGAGAACCCAACACTATATAAGAGAGAACCCAATGCTGTATATAAGAAAGGACCCAACACTGTATATAGGAGAAGACCCAACACTGTGAATAGGAGAGGACCTGACACTGAATAAAGGGGAGAATCCAATGCTATATATAGGAGAGGACAAAATATTGTATATAGGAGAGGACCCAACACTGTATATAGGAGAAGACCCAACACTGTATATAGGAGAGGACCCAACACTGTATACAGGAGAGAACCCAACACTGTATATAAGAGAGGACCCAACACTGTATATAGGAGAAGACCCAGCACTGTATATAGGAGAGGACCCAACACTGTATACAGGAGAGAACCCAACACTGTATATAGGAGAGGATCCAACACTGTATATAGGAGAGGACCCAACACTGTATATAGGAGAGGACCCAACACTGTATATAGGAGAGGATCCAACACTGTATATAGGAGAGGACCCAACACTGTATACAAGATAGGACCCTAATGCTGTATACAGCAGAAGACCCAATGCTGCATATAGGAGAGGATGAAACACTGTATATAAGCAAGGATCCAACGCACCGTATATAGGAGAGGACCCAGCACTGTATATAGGAGAGGACCCAGCACTGTATATAGGAGAGGACCCAGCACTGTATATAGGAGAGGACCCAGCAATGTATATAGGAGAGGACCCAGCAATGTATACAGGAGAGGACCCAACACTGTATATAGGAGAGGACCCAGCAATGTATATAGGAGAGGACCCAACACTGTATATAGGAGAGGAGTCAGCACTGTATACAAGAGAGGACTTAGCCTGTATATAGGAGAGGACCCAACACTGTATATAGGAGAGGACCCAGCAATGTATATAGGAGAGGACCCAACACTGTATATAGGAGAGGACCCAGCAATGTATATAGGAGAGGAGTCAGCACTGTATATAAGAGAGGACCCAGCAATGTATATAGCAGAGGAGCCAGCACTGTATACAAGAGAGGACCCAGCCTGTATATAGGAGAGGACCCAGCAATGTATATAGGAGAGGACCCAACACTGTATATAGGAGAGGACCCAGCCTGTATATAAGAAAGGACTCAACACAGTATATAGGAGAGGACCCAACACTGTATATAGGAGAGGACCCAGCCTGTATATAGGAGAGGACCCAACACTGTGTATAGAAGAGGACCCAGCCTGTATATAAGAGAGGACCCAGCCTGTATATAGGAGAGGACCCAACACTGTATATAGAAGTGGACCCAGCAATGTATATAAGAGAGGACCCAACACTGTATATAAATCCTGTATAATAATATAAGAGAGGACCCATCACTGTATATAAGAGACCCCAGCACTGTATATAGGAGAGGAGCTGGCACTGTATATAAGAGAGGACCCAGCACTGTATATAAGAGAGAACCTAATACTGTATATAAGAGCCCCAGCACTGTATATAGGAGAGGAGCTGACACTGTATATAGAAGAGGACCCAGCACTGTATATTGGAGAGGACCCAGCAATGTATATAGGAGAGGACCCAGCACTGTATATAAGAGACCCCAGCACTGTATATAGGAGAGGACCCAGCACTGTATATTGGAGAGGACCCAGCACTGTATATTGGAGAGGACCCAGCACTGTATATAGGAGAGGACCCAGCATTGTATATAAGAGACTCCTGCACTGTATATAGGAGGCCCCTGCACTGTATATAGGAGACCCCAGCACTGTATATAGAAGAGGACCCAGCATTGTATATAAGTGACCCCTTCACTGTATATGAGACCCCTGCAGTGTATAAAAGAGACCCCAGCACTGTATATAAGAGACCCCAGCACTGTATATAGAATAGGACCCAGCATTGTATATAAGTGACCCCTTCAATGTATATGAGACCCCTGCAGTGTATATATGAGACCCCAGCACTGTATATAGAAGAGGACCCAGCATTGTATATAAGTGACCCCTTCACTGTATATGAGACCCCTGCAGTGTATAAAAGAGACCCCAGCACTGTATATAAGAGACCCCAGCACTGTATATAGAATAGGACCCAGCATTGTATATAAGTGACCCCTTCAATGTATATGAGACCCCTGCAGTGTATATATGAGACCCCAGCACTGTATATAGAAGAGGACCCAGCATTGTATATAAGTGACCCCTTCACTGTATATGAGACCCCTGCAGTGTATAAAAGAGACCCCAGCACTGTATATAAGAGACCCCAGCACTGTATATAGAATAGGACCCAGCATTGTATATAAGTGACCCCTTCAATGTATATGAGACCCCTGCAGTGTATATATGAGACCCCAGCACTGTATATAGAAGAGGACCCAGCATTGTATATAAGTGACCCCTTCACTGTATATGAGACCACTGCACTGTATATAAGAGACCCCAGCACTGTATATGAGACCCCAGCAGTGTACTGTATAGCTGTAGTGTAGGCGAGGAGTGAAGCCAATACTAGAGGATCGGATGGCACTGATATATCGGTGGAGCCGTTCTATATCGCACTGTCTATGGGGCTCTTACCCTGTCGGTGCCGGTGACGGGCCGGTAGTTCTCCTCCCCCGGAATGGTGGTGAACTGTTGCAGTGACAACATGCTCATCGGGCTCCCATCCCCGGTGTACGGTGGTCGGTGATCGGTGGACGGTGGTGTCCGCTCCCTGGCAGCTCCGCACTGTGTACACTGTCAGTCCACGTGCCGGGATGAAGGCTCCGAGCATCATCCTGCCCTCCACACCCCGGACCGCCTCTCATCCACACACCGCACACCCTTCACGTGCCGGGAGGGGTCCTCCTTGTGCGGGCACACCTACCGATCATCGGAGACACCTACCTAGAGGGAAATCATGGATGTCGCGTTCCCCCGACCAGCACCGGGGAGTCCAGACATAACCGGGTCAGAGATGGGAACAGTCCAAGTTTATGGATCGTTTCCAGGGACCCCGGAACGCACCGTCTATGGGGGTGTCACCCCGATCCGTACAGATCTCCGGGGACCCCGGTGCGCACCGTCTATGGGGGTGTCACCCCGATCCGTACAGATCTCCGGGGACCCCGGTGCGCACCGTCTATGGGGGTGTCACCCCGATCCGTACAGATCTCCGGGGACCACGGTGCGCACCGTCTATGGGGGTGTCACCCCGATCCGTACAGATCTCCGGGGACCCCGGTGCGCACCGTCTATGGGGGTGTCCCCTGATCCAGATCTCCGGGGACCTCGGTCCATATAGTCTGTGGGGGGTGTCACCCCGATCCGGATCTCCGGGGACCCCGGTGCGCACAGTCTATGGGGGTGTCCCCTGATCCGGATCTCCGGGGACCCCGGTCCGCACAGTCTATGGGGGTGTCCCCTGATCCGGATCTCCTGGGACCTCGGTCCATATAGTCTGTGGGGGGTGTCACCCCGATCCGGATCTCCGGGGACCTCGGTCCATATAGTCTGTGGGGGGGGGGGTGTCACCCGGATCCGGATCTCCGGGGATCTCGGTCCATATAGTCTGTGGGGGGTGTCACCCGGATCCGGATCTCCGGGGACCTCGGTCCATATAGTCTGTGGGGGGTGTCACCCCGATCCGTACAGCTCTCTGCACTCATCACATGACTTTCAAATCAGAACATAAAAGCATTTATTGTATTGCAGCTTGCCAATTCATAGATGTGATGGCCAAGGGCGGACTGACAACTCATGGGGCCCCCGGACAATAGGGGATCATGGGGCCCCTGTGTCCTTGCCCAAACTCAAAAAAGCCTATGAAAAAGGTACCAGGGGCATCTCATGGGGCCCCCAAATGGCCCAGGGCCCTCAGGCAGTGCCCGAGTTTCCAAATGGTCAGTCCGCCCAAGGTGATGGCTGCATTCCTTTTCTAGCTTTGGCTTCCTTTCCTTTATTTTCATCTGGTGATCCAGCCAGTAAGGCTGCTGTTTTTCAACAGAACAAAATGTCCTGTGGATGTAGCAGTTAGAGGGATGAGACAAATCATTTCCCAGTAACAGGTACTTACAATGGTCAGCTTTCATTTATTTATGTAAAAACCTTTATCCCACAGAATGGAAAAAAAATGTTTCTTGTAACTATGAAGTGTTAGCTGGAGTTATGCAGGCCATACACGGTCCAATTCCAACTCCAAATGAATTTTCTTTAGAAAATCAGAAATTGTGTTGCGTCTTGTAATCCGATGGTGCCAGCATTGATTTTAAAATTCAGCCAACCAAGCCTTTAATGTCACCTCATGTTGCTACAGAAAAGCATTTTTTATGGCCAAGAATTTTCTTTTCTTTCCAGGTCACAGCTCATGTTCATTTCTTTTTCAGTTACATTTCTCACACGATTCTCCCATCATTGATTAGAAATTTGTACATTTTTAAAACAGATTCCAACATGCCAATCACTCAAATTCAGTGGTCGCTCGAAAGTCAACTGATGATGTGGCCCACTTATGGTGCGAGATTCGAATAGAAATTCTTAGAAAAGATTTTTGAAAGAAAATTCTTTCTGAATTTGACCCGTGTATGGCCGGATTTAGGCTTCAATTTGCTAATGTATTTAAATCTACTAATACATCCAACACTCCCCTCCCCCCAGGCTGGCAATGCTACTGTCCAAAGGTGCCCTTGTGCTCCTTCCTCCAGAGTGGGGCGCTCTAATACCAGTGGCGGGGTACTCTAATACCAGTGGTGTGTTACTGGCCAGATCACCAGATGAAAACAGAGGGAAAAAATTAGTTCACACCTGGAACACACGGGAACACATGCAGCATTCCCATGCAATTCCCACGCATCCCCATGTAACGCGATTTTGCAGCCCATTATTTGGATCACACTGGAATGCAGGAAAGGTAGTGCAAGCATTCCTTTTAAAAGTGTGCCGCACCAAACCACATGGTCCTGCAGCACCATGCGTTCAAATGCAGTCCAATAAACGCACACAGAATGCACCTTTCTCATACCACATTCTGGTGTGAACTGACCCTCCTAAAAGAAAACGAATGCAGCCACCAACCACATCTAATGATCAGTAAGCCGCAACATATTATATTTTTGATTTTACATTCAATAATACTTTAATTAAAGGATAGGAAACAAGTGCAATCTACATAGGCAACAGCAAGCAGAAATTCTATGGTTTAGGCTCCATTCACAGTTATGCAACTTCAGAATCGTGCGATTTTCATTGTGACTTTACAGTGCGACTTGATGCGACTTTGGATAAATGCGACTTTGGATAAATGAGACTTTTGGATAAATGCAACTCTGGCTTTGACCAAGGATAATTGTTTCTGCTGTACAAAGTCACAGGTTGAATGTACAACATTCAGGTGTGACTTTCACGGCTTTGGAGGGTTTACTTGAAGTCTATGGCCCTCATTCGCATGAAAGTTGTACCAAAGTAGTGCAGCAACTACCTTGAAGTCGCACAGATATGAATGGTAGCCATTGGGAAACATGGGGGGCGACTTGTTATGCGACTTTGGACCCCAGCGATAATATCCTTCCTCTGACAGGTCTGATATTGTACAGATGGGCATACACATGAGGATCTAATTGTTTGCAATCCTGTGAACAATCCCCTTGTTCCCCTGACATGATCAGTTGTTATTCAGGAGACTCTCATTAATGGTGGCTGTGAGGGCTCTGGGTATGGTCTGCCATAGACATCAGAAGGTGGTCAGAGGGCCAGGAAAGATTTGTCTGCTCTCTGGCATTTGTGTCATTCATCAGGTCCTAAATATGAATGGTCCCATCCTGCAACTGTCAATGTGCAGGCTACTGGGAGCAGAGGGGTGACAGGCTGCAGAGAATGTTCACTACTTCTGGGGGGACTAAAGTGAAAGTTTACAGATACAAGGATGGATGCAGATACAAGTCATCTAAAATATTGGTCCCTACACCACATGCTTGGTGATGTGTCTCTCTTTTGTGTCTTCCTTTATATGGAAAATATGATAAGTATGTGAAATGATAATCTTTATAAAATGACCTTACTTCTTACTTGCTGTGTTTATATATATATATATATATATATATACATACACTGCTCAAAAAAATTAAAGGAACGCTCTTTGAAAACACATCAAATCTCAATGGGGAAAAATATCATATTGGATATCTTTACTGATATGGACTGGGTAATGTGTTAGGAATGTAAGGATGCCCCATCGTTTGATGGAAATGAAAATTATCAACCTACAGAGGACTGAATTCAAAGACACCCCAAAAATCAAAGTGAACAAATGATGCAGCAGGCTAGTCCATTTTGCTGAAATTTCATTGCAGCAACTCAGAATGGTACTCAGTAGTTTGTATGGCCCCCACGTGCTTGTATGCATGCCTGACAACGTTGGGGCATGCTCCTAATGAGAAGATGGATGGTGTCCTGGGGTATTTCCTCCCAGATCTGGACCAGGGCATCACTGAGCTCCTGGACAGTCTGAGGTGCAACCTAGTGAAGTCAGATGGACATGATATCCCAGAGGTGTTCTATTGGACTTAGGTCAGACGAGCGTGGGGGGCCATTCAATGGTATCAATTCCTTCATCCTCCAAGAACTACCTGCATACTATTGCCACATGAGGTCGGGCATTGTCGTGCACCAGGAGGATCCCAGGACCCACTGCACCAGCGTAGGGTCTGACAATGGGTCCAAGGATTTCACACTGAATGATGTTACAGCAGCATAGCGTTCTCCATGGCTTCTCCAGACCCTTTCTTGTCTGTCACATGTGCTCAGGGTGAACTTACTCTCATCTGTGAAAAGCACAGGGCGCCAGTGCAGACCTGCCAATTCTGGTGTTCAATGGCAAATGCCAATCGAGCTCTATGGTGCCTGGCAGTGAGCACAGGGCCCACTAGAGGATCTTGGGCCCTCAGGCCACCCTCATGAAGTCTGTTTCTGATTGGTCAGAGACATTCACACCAGTGGCCTCCTGGATGTCATTTTGTAGGGCTCTGGCAGTACTCATCCTGTTCCTCCTTGCACAAAGGAGCAGATTACGGTCTTACTGATGGGTTAAGGACCTTCTATGACCCTGTCCAGCTCTCCTAGAGTAACTGCCTATCTCCTGGAATCTCCTCCATGCTCTTGAGACTGTGCTGGGAGATACAGCAAACCTTCTGGCAATGGTACATATTGATGAGCCATCCTGGAGGAGTTGGACTGCCTATGCAACCTCTGTGGGGTCCAGGTATCGCCTCATGCCACCAGTAGTGACACTGATCCTAGCCAAATACAAAACTAGTGAAAAACAGTCAGAAAGGATCAGTAGGGAACAAAATGTCAGTGGCCTCCACCTGTAAAACCACTCTTGTTTTGGGGGTCGTCTCATTGTTGCCCATCTAGTGCACCTGTTGTTAATTTCATTAACACCAAAGCAGCTGAAACTGATTAACAACCCCCTCTGCTACCTAACTGACCAGATCAATATCCCAGGAGTTTAATTGACTTGATGCTTTACTCTGATTAAAAAATGTTCCTTTAATTTTTTTGAGCAATGTATTTCTTAATGTAGATGTTTAGCTAGATATTTAGAGCCCACTCACACAAGAACACAGTGCAGGAAACCCACACCAAATTCAAAACGCACTGGATGTGCAATCTGCTGCAGGTGGCAACATATTCCTAAGGATACCGCAAACGCAGATCACAAGCGCAGTGTGTTTGCCTGCACTGAATACCATAGTACCATGCAATGTGGTTGCAGCGGGTTTTTAAAGGTAGTGCATGCACTACGTTTGGCGCGATCCAATGTGGTATTGCTCTGCACTGAATTACACAGGAAGTGGATGGCTTTCCTGTGCAATTCAGGTGTGAACCGCCACTTAGTGACAGTTTCCATTCATGGAAATACATGTTTTGAATGCTCCTGATGTGGACCTAATAGTAACTTTTCGAAGTATGTTGAAATAAATTCATGACAAGTCAATTGACAGCAATAGTATCATTTAAAAAAGAAAAAAAAATCTTTAAAAAGCCATCCTTGAGCCTCAGCCTAGGCTGAGATGATGCCATCAGGCTGCTGCAGGCAGGACATAGCATTTCCTCAGTCTCCTTTCTCTGATTATGTTAACTTTGTAGCAGTTCTGATCAGTGTCTGATGTTTGTGACCACAGCAAAGTGAATCTTTGACGCCATAATTTAAAGAGTTACTAAACCCACAACAGTAAAATCAGTCTGTATATGCAGTGAAGCATGCTTGTTATAGTCACCGTGACACCTAAGGGGTTAATCCTGTGCATTGTGTAAAAACGCTGTTTGATCCTGACTTCTCTGCCCCTCCTTTTCTTCTAGTACCCCCCTCTTATCTCCTGATAATACATATCATGTGGAGACACTCTGCACATGCTCAGTTTGGTGTGTATTGCTAGAGAGGTTTTTTTTTTTTTTCGTGGGAGAGTTCATGTGATCAGCACAGGATTAACCAGCACCGTCCAGACATAGGTCAGGGGTTCTGTATCCTCCTAGAGCAGAAAGAATACTCCTCCTACAAGCATTAACCAGTGCTCTCCTGGACACTGATAGAAGTCACAAGACCACTCTAACTGATGAGGAGAAAAGGTATTTAGCAGTTTATATTAACTAAAATAATTGCATTTCCATGTTGAGTGTACTGTGGGAGACCAGATATAGTGAGTGCAGGGTCCTGGGTTTAGTAACACCTTAAATGGTTAGTGATCTGAACCCGCATCTCAGTCAAGGAAGTAAATACTGGACAATACCTGAACAAATATTATTTACACAATACTTTATACTTTGTTGAAAAAAGTAATATTTGACCAAACAAAACAGTTAAGGTTTGGAACTGACTTCCGGCATAGGCAGTGCATCAGCCAACTGTGTGGATGAGGTTCTGTAGCCACTACCATGGATTCCAGGCCAATGCAGTGGGTTTGAGATTCGCTAGTCCTTTAGGAAATCAACAGCTTTGTTGTTTTTTTTTTATTATTTTTTATTATTATTGAAAGCTTTTTTGTTTTAACCACTTGTTTACTTCCCTAAATTGTAAAACAGGAAAGTGGTGGCTGTTTATTTCTAATTTATCCATTATATAGTAAAAGAAAAAACTACCAAAAAGAAAGCTTTAGGCTTCTTTCACACAATCAGATTGGGTGTGCCTGTACGTTTTCGAGAAAAAACAGATTAGACCCTCCATTTCCCTCTATGGAGTGGCGGATGTAAATAGACTTCAGTCCATTTACACCTGTCTACATCCAATCCGATCAACTAAGATACAAATGTTTACATTCCACCACCCATAGAGCACAGCGGGCTGTGTCTGCATAAGTGCAGCAGACTCGGACCTGTCATCCGGCTTACTCCACTCAGCTTAGCAGGCAGGATCAGCGGACAATTCCCCCACCGAGAAATCTGATTCAAGCAGATACTGCCCTGTGTGAAATGGACCTTATCCGTTTCAGAAACTGATATAAATTAATTTTGTTACAGTGTTGCATTGTCATTCAAACCATCACAATAATGCAGGCCATAGATGGGTCGAAAACCGGCCTTTTTTTTAACAAAAAAACGAAAAATCGGTCGTTCAATAGGCCGACGTTACCACCAATGGTAAAAAAAAATCGGCCGATTTTCGTCCCATCTACGGCTGGCAGTTAATTACTTCTGTGCCCTGCAGAGAGCTCTGCTATTATATTTGACATTAAAAAGTATAGCGGTTGCAACATTGTATCTGTTTGTATCTATTTTGGATAGAGATGTTTTTATTCGGATACAAATAGATACATTGTTGCAACCGCAATACTTTTTAATGTCAAATATAATAGCAGACTGGATTTCTTTTTTCTTCTTCCTCTTCTTTTTCTTCTTCTTTTTCTTGCAGGTCACGGCTCATGCGCAGATTTTTTAAAAAGATCTGCTGATTTGCCCATCATTGCCGTGAAAATCAGTCGATTTTTTTCCAACTTTACCGATCAAAAAAATGTGCCAAAATCCAGAAAAACGGCGGACTAATTAACCCATTAACAGTGCGAAAATCGGCCGATTTTTTTCGGCCGAAAAATCAGCTGATTTTCTGCCCATCTATGGCCTGCATAGGGTCCATGCACACAAGGAGGCTGAAAAATAGAAAAAAAAAAACAGTATAAAAAATACTTTTGCTTTAACAGGACTTTTTTTCAAAACATTCCTGTCTGCTAATTTTTTTCAATATAATCAATGTACACTTGAAATTGCCGAATGCTATTAAATGCTGCGTTTAGGTGCGTTTATGAGCAATCAGGTGTTTTTTTTTACTAAATAGCCTGGTCATGAAGGAATATTATTGGTTATTACTCAACACAATTATCTTGTGGTTGATTTAGGATTAGTGGTTACTTTTAACTGCTGTCCCTTCTATAGCAAACGTTTGTTGTTCATGGGGTATTGTTTGGGGGTTTTCATTCATTCATTCATTTATTTATGTACGTATTTATTTAGTTATTCTTTGAATGTTGATAGAGCCTTTTTAAAAGTTTGTGGTTCTTAAAGTGTAGTGTTCACTTATTACTGACCATCTGTTCTTTAAGCTGCATCTGCAGCACTGCAGTACTTGAAAGGAGAAAAATTAAGTGCACAAACAATGTACACCTAAATCTACTCATATTATATCACTGACATTCATCAAACCCTCACTATCCTCATAGAAAATATAAAAGTTAGGTATACACCAGTTGGGACTATTATCCCTGATCCCAGTTAGGACTATTATCCCTGATCCCAGTTAGGACTATTATTCCTGATCCCTGTTAGGACTATTATCCCTGATCCCAGTTAGGAATATTATATCTGATCCCAGTTAGGACTATTATATCTGATCCCAGTTAGGACTATTATTCCTGATCCCAGTTAGGATTATTATCTCCGATCCCAGTTAGGACTATTATATCCGATCCCAGTTAGGCTTATTATCCCTGATCCCAGTTAGGACTATTATATCTGATTCCAGTTAGGACTATTATCCCTGATCCCAGTTGGGACTATTATCCCTAATCCCAGTTGGGACTATTATCCCTGATCCCAGTTAGGTCTATTATCCCTGATCCCAGATAGGACTATTATCCCTGATCCCAGTTAGGACTATTATATCTGATCCAAGTTAGGACTATTATCCCTGATCCCAGTTAGGACTATTATCCCTGATCCCAGTTAGGACTATTATCCCTGATCCCAGTTAGGACTATTATATCTGATCCCAGTAAGGACTATTATCCCTGATCCCAGTTGGGACTATTATATCTGATCCCAGTTGGGACTATTATCCCTGATCCCAGTTAGGACTATTATCCCTGATCCCAGTTGGGACTATTATGCCTGATCCCAGTTGGGACTATTATCTCTGATCCCAGTTAGGACTATTATCCCTGATCCCAGTTGGGACTATTATCTCTGATCCCAGTTAGGACTATTATCCCTGATCCCAGTTAGGACTATTGTCTCTGATCCCAGTTAGGACTATTATCCCTGATCCCAGTTAGGATTATTATCTCCGATCCCAGTTAGGACTATTATATCCGATTCCAGTTAGGCTTATTATCCCTGATCCCAGTTAGGACTATTATATCTGATTCCAGTTAGGACTATTATCCCTGGTCCCAGTTGGGACTATTATCCCTAATCCCAGTTGGGACTATTATCCCTGATCCCAGTTGGGACTATTATCCCTAATCCCAGTTGGGACTATTATCCCTGATCCCAGTTAGGTCTATTATCCCTGATCCCAGATAGGACTATTATCACTGATCCCAGTTAGGACTATTATATCTGATCCCAGTAAGGACTATTATCCCTGATCCCAGTTGGGACTATTATATCTGATCCCAGTTGGGACTATTATCCCTGATCCCAGTTAGGACTATTATCCCTGATCCCAGTTGGGACTATTATGCCTGATCCCAGTTGGGACTATTATCTCTGATCCCAGTTAGGACTATTATCCCTGATCCCAGTTGGGACTATTATCTCTGATCCCAGTTAGGACTATTATCCCTGATCCCAGTTAGGACTATTATCTCTGATCCCAGTTAGGACTATTATCCCTGATCCCAGTTAGGACTATTATATCTGATCCCAGTTAGGACTATTATCCCTGATCCCAGTTAGGACTATTATCCCTGATCCCAGTTAGGACTATTATATCTGATCCCAGTTAAGACTATTATCCCTGATCCCAGTTGGGACTATTATCCCTGATCCCAGTTGGGACTATTATCCCTGATCCCAGTTGGGATTATTATCCCTGATCCCAGTTAGGACTATTATATCTGATCCCAGTTAGGACTATTATCCCTGATCCCAGTTAGGACTATTATCCCTGATCCCAGTTAGGACTATTATATCTGATCCCAGTTAGGACTATTATCCCTGTTCCCAGTTGGGACTATTATCTCTGATCCCAGTTGGGACTATTATCCCTGATCCCAGTTAGGACTATTATCCCTGATCCCAGTTAGGACTATTATCCTTGATCCCAGTTAGGACTATTATCCCTGCTACTGACAAATGTTCAGTTGCTGTATCCTCTGCAGTATTTGAATTCTTGTAGTAAAGCCCCAGGCTGTGCCATTTGTTTCTGTTTTTTGTAATTTTGGGTCTTGTCTTGCACCGTCTGCAGTCTCTTAAGTCATGTAGTGAAACACCTGCCTGTACTTTTTTTATCTAGTAAATTTTGTCAATTCTCCCTTGTTGAAAATGTCCTGCTGCTGGCCAGTTTTGCACTGCTGTAGTACCTGTGGTCTCTTAACTCTTAAGCCTGATAGAAACTAGCCAGAGGCAGGTCAATATTTCATAAGCAAGAACAGGGACAGCCACAGCGAACTACTGGCCAAATTCTACCTGACATCAATGTGGGTCTGATACTGTTTGATGAAAAAGTATGCCAGCTGCCAAAGCAGTTTTAAATAGGCTTTTTTTCATGCTGAAATTAAATGGATTGGGGTGCTATTTTGCATTGGTACATTTCCCCCATGGCACTGCCCAGCCTCCCATGCCTTCTTTTCTTTTGCATTTTGTATTTGTTACAGATTTTAGCAATGTTTAAAAAGATGTATAAAAATTAAGTTCACAAATAAAAATGAATTGAAACAGAAAATATAAAACAGGGCAACTCAGGCCACCCACGAAGTTGAATATCATTGTTCAGGGTTCCTTGAAGGTGGGTATGGTACATAGTTTCATTCAATACATGTGTCGAACAGACTTTATGAATCAGATACTAACAGATACCAATGTAAATCTACAGCAGTGAGATAGAGGTCATGAACCAGAGACCCCTGCAGTTTGGATGTATAGGCCCAGAAAACAAATGGGGGGGGGAGTTGGGGAAGGACTAGAAGGAGGGGGAAAGGGAAGTGGAGTGGGGGAAAAGCCACTCTTCTCCTTAACCTGGTATCGAAGAAGAGGAACTCTATGGACCTATTTTACAGTAGTTTGCCTATTAGCCGTAAAATGACTAGAACTTGCTAACAGTATTTTTCCCCATTGACTTCAATAGGATTCACTGCTAAATTAGGGTTTGCTAAATTTTAATCAGGTTTCACGGAACCCTTGTAGAGTCGAACCCAGGGAGGGAGATCATTCATACGTAGATCTATTTATTAATTCATTCCTTTATTAATTTATTAATAGTACCATAAAATAGCACCATAAAAATTGAAGCACTTAAAAGAGCACATAGAATTATTCTCATCAGGCCTTGCCCAAGGGAGCATACAGTCTAATATCTATTTCAAAGTAATACAATCACATACTTTACAGTAGGATCCGCTAGGGTAGAAGCTGACTAACCAGGTAGAGGTATGCTTCTAAATAGTGGAAGGAAAGCACAAGCCTCCAGAGGAAATACTGTACATGAAAACATGATAACAGCACATAGAATGCCCCAGGACCCCAACACTGCCTCGACTCATGTGGGGTACATTGGGATAAAGAAAGTAAAAATGTAGGGGTTCCCTTTTTTGTATTTTGGGATGCAAACTTTTGAAATCTGTCAGACACAGTTTTATACTAATAACATAAACACCATAGTTATATGTACATGTATAATTACACTAAAGAACACCAAAGAACAGAATTTTATTAAACCAACAATAAGGAGATTTTCAGTATATGAGAAGACAAAGATACAGATCATTGGAAATGAACGATTTTTACAAAACAATAACATATGGGTGTGAAACTAGATGTATTGTTATCCAACAATAAAACATCCTCTACCTTTTTTACTTAGTCTATTTATGACATAGGAGGTTTACGGTTTCCCACGCCCCCTTTTATTGACTTTTATGTGAACCGTATTCAAATTGGATAATGTTTGCTTCTACTCAAATCCCAGTGATATATCTGATGCTGTAAATCCTTAAAGTTGAATTCCAGGTACGGATATTTTTACATTTGTCCAGCTATAGTATATACCAGGGGTCTCCAAACTTTCTAAGCAAAGGGCCAGAATAAAAAAAAATTATCCATCTATGGGCTGCCTAAGTGCACTTTTGCTCAGGAAAATGCAAAGTATTGAACTAGCAGGGGATTTAAAACTGACCACTACCTATTGTCTCTACCTCATCCAATCAGAGAATGCCTTGTATTCATTGAAATAAAAAAATACAAGTTCTATGAATGGTGACTATGCCCAGCAATTAACCCCTGTGGACAGTGTAATGGGGCAGCCATTTGCTTAGAACCTGAGCAGGACTCTGGAGATCAGAGCTGTCTCTGTGGGAGCACCCACTAATACAGAGATTTCCCAGCGGTCTATCCAGTATTAGTAATGCATATTTACATGGTACCAAATGAGACCAATGTCATTATGTGATACAGATCACTCCTGGAGTTCAGCTTTAGAACAGCATAAAAATAACAAAAGAAAAAGAAATTGATGAGTTTTACATTGAATCAAATAAAGAAACAAGATACAAAGTAATCATATCACAGTGGATTCATACATTGTCAATTATAATAATTGAGATGAAGTGAGTCAAATCACAATTATATTAAAAGAGCATAAATTTACATCAAACTATGAGAAGTGTTTCTTTTTTTCTGGTTACAGAGAAAACATCTTTTGCAATCATATTTTAGATGATAATGGGGAAGGTATCTTAGTAAAGAAGTTTTGGATTTATAAAAAATAAACCTACAAACTCACCTCTGTGCTGCAAGATCAGGGTGATGCTGCAGTCTGACATTTGCTCTAAGCCCAAGAACTGAGGGATCACATGACTGCTTAGAGCAGAGAGCAGGGACTGTCAGTCTCCACTCTCTGCTATACCCCTGCACTGGAGTGCCGAGCTGGGAGTGAGTGGGGTTGCAGCTGTCAATCAGGCAGCTGGATGGATCCCGACAATGTTGTCAGGGTCCTTCCAGGCAATAGCTATCTACTGTTTCTGGGTCACAAGAGAGCAAAAGTAAGCACAGTCCTGTGACCCACAAGCGAAGTATTTGGCAAAAAAATCTTTGGCCATACGTCTCTTTTAGAGAATCCTATAAGTATTTCTGACTTTTAACCACTTGCCATCCAGAGGATTTGCCCCCCTTCCTGACCAGGCCATTTTATATGATACGGTGCTGCGTTACTGACAATTGAGTGGTCATGCAATGCTGTACATAAATTAATTTTTTTCCCACAAATAGAGCTTTCTTTTGGTGGTATTTGATCACCTGTGCGTTTTTATTGTTTGCACTATTAACAAAAAAATACCAACAATTTTGAAAAAAAAAACCAATATTTTTGACTTTTTGCTATAGAACATATCCAGTAAAAAAATTTAAAAATGTCTTCAGAAATGTATTCTGCTACATGTCTTTGCTAACAAAAAAATCCCAGTAAGTGTATAGTAATTGGTTTACGTGAAAGTTATAGCATCTACAAATGGCATTATATATACTGGGATTTTAATTTTTATTTGTTTTATACTAGTAATGGTGGTGATCAGCGACTTATAGCGGGACTGACATTCTGACACTGGGTGGGAGCTAACTGCCACTGACATCCCAATGACACTAATGCAGTGATCAGTGCTAATAAAAAGCACTGACAGTGTACTAATGACACCAAGCAGGAAGGGGTTAACATCTAAGGTGATCAAAGGGTTAACAGTGTGCTGTTTTACTTGGGAGACATGCCAATAACAGCACAAGTAGAGGGTGCATACACATGCCCCTTCTACCCGGAAACGTGAATCACGTATATATACACATGATTTTTTGCAGCCATGCAACCCTGTAGCAGTATTATTTATTTCAGGTACTTATATAGCGCCATCAATTTATGCAGAGCTTTTACATATATATATATTGTACATTCACCTCAGTCCTTAACCCTCAAGGGGTGTACAATCTAAGGTCCCTAACTTACATTCATACATACACATACTAGGGCCAATTTTAGACACGATCCAATTAACCTACCAGCATGTCTTTGAAGTGTGGGAGGAATACCCACGCAGGCACAGGGAGAACATGCAAACTCCAGGCAGGTGGTGGTGTGGTTAGGATCTCAACCAACAACCCTTGTACTGCCGGGTGGAAGTGCTAACCATTTAGCCACTGTGCTGCCCAGTACTTCTGCTATAGGGCAGAGGGCAATGGGTTAAACATGTGATGTTGGTACCTGTTGTACAGAGCCAGCACCAGTCACTGACCACAACAGGAGGCACTGTTCCTTTGTCAACCTGAGATAATCCCAGCACAGCAACACTCAGACTGGGAGATGGGGGACAGTGCTCTGAGTCAATCAGTCTTGCATAGTCAAGTGATAACAATAAATACACTGACAGAGAAAGTAACGGGATGACAAGATCATTATCTGCTTCTCCTTTATTGTCCAATCACAGGCTGTGGGTAGAAAGGTTACCTAGCTGTACTGTCAAACAGCAGTAGAGAAAAGTGGGGTCATCGAGCAGGCTCTGCTGTCTAACAGGGCAGTGTTAAAGCTCCACCCAGAATGGGAAGTTCTGCTTTAAGGACTAGTCCCCCGCTCCCTGTTAAGTATTGGCACCTTTGGGGAGCAGCGGGTACCCAAAATTGACAGGTATCCACAGCCACCTCTGCTGCGATCGCCTGGGTGATCAGAAGCGAAAGCTGTCCTCCCCCCTCCCTCCCCGTAGACTTTTGGGACACATGACACGAAGACTACAGGAAAACTCACAAAACTCAGCGCTACTTGCGCATGCGCAGTGAAGCTGCAGGCTATCACAGCCGGGTGCCCACACTGAATATGCCGGCACCAGGAACACAGGGTAGCCAGTGAAACTGGCTGCTGCAGAGGGGATCGAGAGACAGGTAAGTGTCCATTTTTTAAAAGTCAGCAGCTACAGTTTTTAGCTGCTAACTTTTATTTTTTTTATTTTCACTGGAACTCCACTTTAATCTCATGACTGGCTGGAAAAGATGACAAATCAGTAAAGCAGTGCCTATAAAGGTATCTCAAGTGTATGCTCAGCTGTTTGCATAGAGTCAAGCATTAAATAAAATATACAGTGTGACTGTGCACCGCTAAAAAAGGTGAACACAACATGGGCGGAATGGGCAGGGTAACAGTGATAGAAAACACAGAGGACAGAATGGAATAAAATGTGTACAGAGAGGGCAGAGAAAACAAAACTGACACCCCTGATGAGTAAGCTCATGTTTCCTTTTTATTACTATGGGGGGGGGGGGTACATTGTTTAGTTTGGGAAATTACTGTACCTGATGCCACTCTACCTTGCTGATTTGTGTCTATGTTACTCAACTGATCCAAGTGGTTACATTCAGACGGAGAAATCATTATGCAGCTATGGGAACACTGAAT
The DNA here is from genome assembly GCF_062004578.1 of Staurois parvus. Lineage (NCBI taxonomy): Eukaryota > Metazoa > Chordata > Amphibia > Anura > Ranidae > Staurois > Staurois parvus. The sequence continues at coordinate 4,110,037 of NW_028318776.1, forward strand.
TCTATTGACATCCCCTTGGCTGTTATTTATTGGATTAATGATCAGCCGGGTTGCTTTCTTTTCCTCCCTCCTGCCTCAGCATAAACATGCAAACTCGGTGGCCCTGAGCAGGCATGGCTCTGGAAGATCAGATTCTACCTGTACATGCAATCACCATCTGATGTCAAGGGGCACCTTTAATCAGCCTGCAAAGTAAGGATCTCAGTCTACCTTTGATCAGAATCTGCCTCTGTATGTTCCTGTATGGTAGTAAGTGTTGCTATAGAAAATGTTTATTTGGCTGCCCTTGGTTCTGCAATGGAAAGACATACTGTTAAAAGCCCTGGAAATCATTTTCTGCAATCATCCTGAAAGGACCTGGGAGAATTCGATTACCACTAGAGCCTTCTATTCCGTGTGCGACGGTGGTATAAATGACATACCTTCCTAGCGCGGCGAGGTGTGTGTGTGGGGGGGGGGGGGCAGGAAATAATTACCAGTGAAAGCCAAACAGTTATTTCTAACAGAGTGTGATTTGTTTTTACAGTTGTGTAAGATTGCAGTAAATGGCACCTCTGACCCTTGTTCTGTTTCTGGATCCTAACACATCCTAAACCTGGTCATTCCCAGACTCCATGAATAGATCTATTCTCCGCATCTGTCGCAGGAAGCAGTATGGCCGTGTTCATGTACTAGGGCCCGATAATGAGCCTTACAAATTAGTCTTTGTGCATGACTTCATTAGAAAGAAGAACCTGAGCCATTCTGACAAAACTAGAATCTTTCATTTTATACTCTAATGTTTCTAGAGGGGATTATACAAATCTCCAGCAATAACTTGTGGGTGGGGCTTAGCGGCCAATACGGGGACCCTCACAAATGTGCTCGCTAATGCCCTGGGAACACCGGGTCGCAGCATTAAGGAGCCACCCCTGATCAGAAGTGAGCCATTCGCCTTGCACATTTCTACTTGGTAGACTTAAACACTTCGCAGTTAAAGCGGAACTTCACTCTCTCAATCTACGAGACGAGTGTCCTGTTTCCATTTGCCAGATTGCTGATTAAAAGGATGGCATATTTTTTGCTGCATATGTGAAGAAGGCTATAGCAACACCCTTTATTAACCGCTTAAGGACCGCATGTATATATATGTGATTTTGCATTTCTGGGCAGGGGGCGCGCCATCTGCGGCCGCGGAAGTCAATCACCCAGTCCCAACCGGTAATTACACGCCGGTGCCTGGTGATTACCGACCATCTTGTTTTTAAAATAATAAACACATAATAGTTACCTGCTCTTTGTAATGGTTTTTCATGGAGCAGCCCCAATCCTCCTCTTCTTGGGTCCCCGGCTGGCACTCCTGGACCCTCCCTCCTGATAAGTGCCCCCATACCAAGCCACTTACTGTGAAGGCACTCATGCAAGCTCTGTTCCAAGCCACGCTGTATGTGTGTTCATTGACACACACAGAGCTGCTCGGCCCCACCCCCCTACTCCCTCCTCACTGGCTGTGATTGACAGCAGCAGGAGCCAATGGCTCCCACTGCTGCCACATAGCCAGTGAGGAGAGAGAAAGGGGAGAACGGCAGCTCTCCTGCGCATCGCTGGATCGAGATCAGGCCCAGGTTAGTAAAAGGGGGGGGGGGGGGGTTGGATGGGATGAATTAACGTTAAAAAACCTTCAGCCTTTGGAACCACTTTAAATAAAACCTGTGAAAATAACAGAAAATATTGTGTCATTGCTTTTCTCTCTAGATTTGCTAGTTGTCTGGCTGATATGCTGTTTCACAGTGGCCATAAATGTAATGGTCTGATGGAGTGATTCTTTACAGAATTGAACAATATGACTGAATCTATGAATTATCAAAAAGACACATACGGCACTATCAATTGATTTTAAACAGTAACTCCACTTTTGTTGAGAAAATAAAATTCCCTTCCGGGTGATCTCTTTGGATTACAAGGATTTTAACAAACTTTACTACAGAGTCCTACCTTTTGTTGTTCTGAAGAAATAGCTGTTTGTCTGTGTCCATATACAAAGTGAATGTGAATGGGAGTGACATTGTAATTATCAATCAACTGCTGCACTTGCAGGGCTCTAATGAGGAAAGGGTCTGTATCCATTTAGATGAGTTTAACCTTTCTGAGTATCTCACCACAAGTGACATTTTCGTTGCACAGGATGCCCAAAATGTGTACCGTATTTGCCGGCGTATAAGACGACTGGGCGTTTAAGACGACCCCCCTAGTTTTCCTGCTAAAATGTAGTGTTTGGGCTATACTCGCCGTATAAGACTACCCCTCTTCCAATGCACACCAGTGGGAGGAATAGTGCCCCATCATTGATGTCAGTGGGAGGAATAGTGCCCCATCATTGGTGTCAGTGGGAGGAATAGTGCCCCATCATTGGTATCAGTGGGGGGAATAGGTGCCTCATCATTGGTATCAGTGGGAGGAATAGTGCCCCATCATTGGTATCAGTGGCAGGAATAGTGCCCCATCATTGGTATCAGTGGGGGGAATAGGTGCCCCATCATTGGTATCAGTGGCAGGAATGGTGCCCCATCATTGGTATCAGTGGCAGGAATAGTGCCCCATCATTGGTGTCAGTGGGAGGAATGGTGTCCCATCATTGGTGTCAGTGAGGGGTGGAATAGTGCCCCATCATTGGTGTCAGTGGGGGGTGGAATAGTGCCCCATCGTTGGTGTCAGTGGGGGGGGGGAATAGTGCCCCATCGTTGGTGTCAGTGGGGGGGAGGAATAGTGCCCCATCGTTGGTGTCAGTGGGAGGAATAGTGCCCCATCGTTGGTATCAGTGGGAGGAATAGTGCCCCATCATTGGTATCAGTGACACCAATGATGGGGCACTATTCCTCCCACTGAGAATGGCTGACCCTGTTCTCGTATGGTGCTGCTGCAGCCAGCATATGTGGTTGCAGCAGCACCTCTACACAGAACACTTACCTGCTGCTCCGGCACTCAATTTTCGCGGGGCCGCTCGGCTCCGCCCCCTCGCCGGTGATTGGCCGCCTGTGTGCCTTTCCTGAGCTACAGTTCTGGCGGCCAATCACCGGTGAGGAGGCGGAGCCGAGCAGCCGCACGAACATCCAGTGGCCGAACTGAAGGAGACGCCGCGCTTCCTGGACCGGATCGTCGTGGGACTGGATCCAGGTAAGAGACATCAGCCCCTGCAAACCCCTGTACTTAATGCCGCAGCCCCCCTAACATGTGTACCGGCGTATAAGACGACCCCCGACTTTTGAGAAGATTTTCAAGGGTCAAAAAGTCGTCTTATACGCCGGCAAATACGGTATCTTAGTGCAGACTTCTGGGGAAAATCAGTCAGCCAATCACACAAGCAGGAAATTCCATTTTTAAGGGGTGTTCTGTAAACTGTGTACAGAACGCCTCCAGGTTGCCATATTGCATTTTACAGAAAATAACAGCGCTGCATATTGAAAAGAAAAGGTCATTTTCAATAACATTCAGTTATAATATAACTTGTGCAATCATTGTATATGCTATATTATTATTTTTTATTTTCTATTTTTTTCCAAAAAAGTGGAGTTATCCTTTAAACAAAACTGATCGATTTCATCAACATTATTCTGCACTGAAATTCCAGCCTTAAGGAAAGCAGAAAAATCGTTATCATCGATAAGTGTCTGGCACATCAAACAATCTTTTCTTGCTATTCTGGTTGTTTTAAAGGTTGTTCATTTTATTAACTCTTGGGAAAAATATAAACACTGACTGCATCATGTACAGGCTACCATTATTGATAATAACACTTAATACAAAGGGCCTAGAGTAGGGGGTTAAAATGTACAAATTGTGGAATGTTCACTAGTATTTATATAAGGTAGACCTGTCTACGGTCTATTATGTCTCATAATACAGATAGAACTTTCTGTGCTGCACTCCTTCAGGAACTGCTCTGTCAATTGGTGTAATTTAGTAGAGGGATTAAGTCATGCAATTTGTGGGAAAACCAGGTACAGATTTCCATATAGCTCTTGTCTGACTGCAGAGAAAGCTCAAAAATAGTTGGTTTTATCTAGTGATATCAACAGCATCTCATTTGATGGTGGTTTTGATTTGGTGAAATTTTAATTGAAAGTATTTCTAAAGGCTAAAGGTTTTTTATCTTAATGCATTCTCTGTATTAGGGTTACAAAAACCTTCTGAGTGCAGCTTCCGCCAGCCCCCCCTTTACCCTTTACACTTACCTATGCCAGTCTCAAGCCAGTGCTGTGCCTGAGAGCAGTGGCTCTCTCCCTCCTTATAGGCACAGGGACAGCATCTTGAGCCACTGGCTCTTGCTGTTGTCAATCACAGCCAGTGAGGAGGGGAGGTAGGACTGAGTCGCTCTGGAGACACACAGCGTGGCTCTGGAGTGAGCCCACACAAGTGCCCCCATAGCAAGCAGCTTGCTATGGTGGGCACACAGTGAGGGGGGAGGAGTCAGGAACACTGGCGGGGGACCCCAGAAGAGGAGGATCAGGGCTGCTCTGTGAAAAATCCTTGCACACAGCAGGTTAGTATGATATGTTGTTATTTAGGGAAGAAATGGGTTTCCAATCACTTTAAAGTGTATCTGAAATCTAAATTTGACTAAACATATCTTATTTTTGCTCCCTTTTGGTCTGTTAAATATATACCAGCGTGTCTCGACTAGGGTGCCCCAGGGGTACCATGGCAAAATGGCCAAAATCCATGCAAAAGACATTGTTCTCGCCTCCAGTCACCAGCAGCGCCAGTCCGCTGAGTCAAATGTGCAACCAGATGTCAAAGGCACTCAGGAAGCCCCGCAGGCAACTCACGTGCTCCCTGCCAGCCGATGACAGCAACAGTTGCCAAGGGCTATCCCACATGGCTTTCTGGAAGGCATGCGTGGCTAGCAGTCTGCTCTATGCTGTGGAGTAAGGTGCTCTTCTGTGGACAGCTGGAGTGGCACCCTCCACAGACCTGTGTTACCCATCGGCACAGCAGGAGCTTGCAGGACCGGGTAAGGGGGTGAGAAGCAGCAGAGGTATGTGCTAAATATTCAACCGGCTGCCAATGCAAAGCTACACCCTACAGCCAGCCATATGCCCTTGAAGTTCACTAGCCTTGCCACACTCCTTACTCAGTCAGCCTTGTGATTTAGAGGGAAGAATGGGGTTCTGGTGAGAGGAAATAAAGGAACAGAGAGAATCAGAAGGGAGGGTGGGGGTTTGTTTGCAGAGAGAGTGGGGTACAGAGGTGAGCAGTGAGAAAGTTTGGGGCACAGAGATTAGCAAAGAGGGGTTTGGGGGTACAGAGGTGAATAGAGAGGGGGGTTTGGGGAACAGAGGTGAGCAGACAAGGGGTTTGGGGTAAAGAGGTGAGCAGACAGGGGGTTTGGGGTACAGAGGTACGCAGACAGGGGGTTTGTGGTATAGAGGTAAACAGAGAGGGGATTTTGGGGTACAGAGGTGAAAGGGGGGGTTAGGGAGTACAGAAGTTAGCAGAGAGAGGGGTTTGGGGTGCAGAGGTGAGTAGGGATAGGAGGTTGGTGTACAAAGGTGAACAGAGAGTGGGGGTTGAGGTAAAGAGGTGAGTAGAGAAGAGGTTTTGGAGTACAGATATGAGTGGGGGTTAGGGGTACAGAGGTGAGCAAAGGGGGGGGGGTTTGGGGTTTTGTGGTACAGAGGTGAGCGGTGTGTTAGGTGTTCAGAGATAAGCAGAGAGGGGGGTTTTGGGGTTTTTTTGGTACAGAGGGGAGTAGGCATTAGGTGTTCAGAGGTTAGCAGAGAGGGGTGTTTGGGGTACAGAGGTGAGCAGAGAGCAGGAAGTTTGGGGTACAGAGGTGAGTAGACAAAAGGTTCTGGTATAGAGTTTAGCAGAGAGGGAGTTTTGGCGTACAGAGGTGAATAGAGAGGGTGTGCGGTGCGGAGGTGAGCAGAGAGGGGATTTGGGATGTGGAGGTGAGCAGAGAGGGGGTTTGGGGTGCGGAGGTGAGCAGAGAGGGGATTTGGGATGTGGAGGTGAGCAGAGAGGGGGATTTGGGTGTGGAGGTGAGTAGAGAGGGGGTTTGGGATGTGGAGGTGAGCAGAGAGGGGGTTTGGGATGTGGAGGTGAGCAGCGAGGGGGTTTGGGGTGCGGAGGTGAGCAGAGAGGGGATTTGGGATGTGGAGGTGAGCAGAGAGGGGGATTTGGGTGTGGAGGTGAGTAGAGAGGGGGTTTGGGGTGCGGAGGTGAGCAGAGAGGGAATTTGGGATGTGGAGGTGAGCAAAGAGGGGGCTTCGGGTGTGGAGGGGAGCAGAGAGGGGGTTTGGGATGTGGAGGTGAGCAGAGAGGGGGTTTGGGGTGCAGAGGTGAGCAGAGAGGGGGTTTGGAGTGTGGAGGTGAGCACCCTGTTCTGCTGCATGTAGGCCAGTCCATTCATTTCAGTGGGCTTCCCTACCCGCAGAAACACAGGGCAAGAAGTCCCCGACCATTTTTTAAAATAATTGCTCTGTACCAAAAACACACTGCATTTGCCAATATGTGGGGGACCATAAAGCATTAAGGACACCCCTGTGTATCTGCTAAGGAGAAGGACGATTTTGTTACGCAGTAATGTGAGCCAAGCCTTAAACTGGGGTGCCTCGAGGATGAAAACACTTTTCAAGGGCGCCCTGATGGGAAAAATGGTGGAGAAACACTGAAATATACCATTGAAAGCATTTTATTCTATCTGTTCAACAAGTACAATACAATAGCTGTTCATCCACACATCGTGTGAGCTGATAACTTCCTGTGCTCTCTGCCTCTGGACTGTCATCAGTATCTTCCCCTGCTATCCCCATCTACTGCCAAACACCTCCTGTCATGGAGAAGAAGGGGAGGTATCATGTAGTCCAAACACACCGCCTGTGCTGGGGTGACAACACTATTCAGTACGGGTATCACCCTAGGACAGAAAGTGTGTTAATGGTCTGGTTGCAATAAAAGAAAACAAATGCAGCCACCACATCTAAAGACCAGAAAGTTGCGATAATATCCATTTTTGTTCTTAGGTTTAGATACACTATAAACTTTACTTTGCTGGTTACTTCTTAATTAGCAGAGTGCCATACTATGTTATCTGTTAATGAAAGAAGAAACTCAAATCTTTCTGCTGGTCATCTATATACACAGCTGCATTTCCTACTTTGATTTATCTTGAAGGTGATGATGAACAATATGCACAGAATACTAAGTGCTAGATTACTCTGGATGTTGTGTCTCTTTATAAAATTGCCTTTCCTTCCTTCATAGCAGTAAATATGTTTTTGGAGAGAGCACCATATCTTCATGACTTGGGGGACTTTGTGTCAAGGTTATAAGTTAAATCCCGAATAAACTTTCACTATAAGCCTGGGTTCACATATATGCGGCTCAGTACATCGCATGTGATTCGCCCAGGAACCGCACCTCATTCTTGTGCAAATCACATGCGATTTGTGTGCAGGGAGATTGGAGCCATACATTAGGTATGGCTCTAATCGTACCGCACCCGCACCAAAAAGGTGCAGGACCCTTTTTTGGGTTCGCACTAGAATCGGATCGCATTATATATTCACACCTATGTGATCCGATTCTGCACATCGCATCGCGTTTTGCGGACCACTTTCGGAGTGTTGTTATCATACACACCCGCAGCGGTTCGCAAGAACGGGGTGCAATTCTGATGCGGAACGGAATTTGCACAGAAAAAGCTGCAAATTCTGCACCGCATCAGTGAGAACCAGGAATAAATCAGCTAAATACTTTTCAGGTTCCTCAGAACATGAGGCATGAAAGGTTTTATAGTTTGTTTTCATTAGAAAGCACCAACATCCTGAGCTGAAAAGCCAGTCCCCTGCCAGCATACTGTAGAGAAGGACCCCAGCAATCTGTATGGAAGCAATGGACTCTTTGCAGAGGACTGATACCCTCAGCCAGTTGAAAACTGAAAGTTCAATTGGACTTTAAAGCTGAAGTTTAGGTATGAATTTTTTTTTTTAATACTTACTGTATATTTGTCCAACTCAGACCACTGTAAGTGTGCGTATCTCATTCCTGACCAATCTTTATTATTATTATACAGTATTTATAAAGCACCAACAGTTCGCTCAACGCTGTACATTACAATGGGAGACAGTGCATGCGACAGTACAATAACAATACAATGCAATACACGAGGGGATTGAGGGCCCTGCTCCTTGGAGCTTACAATCTAGGAGGGAGGGGATAGTGGTACAGGAGGAAATAGCTGTGGGGGATGGAGTGGTAGGAGGAGTGGAGGAGGTCGGCAATTAGCAGGGGGTGGGGTAGGCTTCCCTGAAGAGGTGGGTTTTCAGGGTGCGCCTAAAGGAGAGGAGAGTAGGTGATGGTCTGATGGATTGGGGTAGGGAGTTCCAAAGGATGGGTGATGCCCTGGAGAAGTCCTGGAGGCGGCATGGGAGGAGGAGACCAGGGAACTAGAGAGAAGGAGGTCTTGTGAGGAGCAGAGAGTGCGTGTTGGGTGGTACTTGGATATTAGGTGGGTGAAGTAGTTTGGGGCAGTATGATGGACAGCTTTGTACGGCAGTGTTAGCATTTTGAATTTGATCCGTTGGGCAATCGGAAGCCAGTGGAGGGATTGGCAGAGGGGGGTGGCGGAAACGGAGCGGTTGGTAAGGTGGATGAGTCTGGCTGCCGTATTCAGGATCGACTGAAGAGGGGATAGCCAGCGGCAAGGCAGGCCAGTAAGAAGGGAGTTGCAGTAATCGAGTCGTGATATGATGAGGGAGTGGATGAGCTGTTTAGTGTTTTCTGGGGTTAGGAACGTGCGGATTTTGGCGATGTTGTGGAGGTGGAGTCTGCATGAGTTTGTTAGTGATTGGACTTGGGGCAGGAAGGATAGATTGGAGTCAAGAATGACACCAAGTACTCTGGCCTGCGGGGTGGGTTTAATGGTGGCATTGTTGGACGTGATGGAGAAGTCAATGGGGGGTGGTGTGCAAGCTGGGGGGAAGACTAGGAGCTCGGTTTTGGAGAGGTTCAGTTTAAGGAAGTGGAGTGACATCCAATCTGATATGTCGTTCAGTAGGCTTGTGATTTGGGAGGAGACCGAGGGGGTGAGGTGGGGGGTCGAGAGAAAGATTTGCGTGTCGTCGGCATAGAGGTGGTAGTTGAAGCCGTGAGAGTGTATGAGTTGGCCAAGGGAGGAGGTGTAGATGGAGAAGAGAAGGTGCCCCAACAGAGAGGGGGAGTGACGGGGAGGTGGTAGCATTATAGGTAACGGTGAAGGAGTGTTGTGATAGGTAGGACGAGAGCCAGGAGAGAGCGGAATCTCTGAGGCCAAGGGAGTTATGGAAGCTGGAAATCAATGCAGTAGTTTCTGCTACTACAGTGATAGCAGCAGTCTTCCAGGCCCAGTGCCAAGCAGCTGCTCTTCTGCATGTAACCACAGGGGGTCGCTCATATGGCACTGCTGCCATATGTCTGACACCTACTGGTGACTTGTCTCTATTCTTTTCATTTGATCTTGTCTCCTTGATCTCCACCTATGCTTTCTCTTTCAAGTTTTACCCTAGGTTCACACCTAAGCAGGGGCGGAATGACAACTCATGGGGCTCCCGGGCAATAGGGGATCATGGGGTCCCTGTGTCCTTGCCCACACTCAAAGCACACTCAAAAAAGCCTATAAAGAGGTAAACAGCAGTGCCCGACTGCTCGAATGGTCAGTCCGCCCCTGCACCTAAGTGTTTTCAGCAGTGTTTTACGGAAACGCACTACAGTCCATTTAATATGATTTCCTATGGGTCACGTTCACATCTCCACGTTTTCACCCGGTGCATTTTTTGGAAAGTGTCAGGGACTTTTTTGAATGCAAAAAGTTGCGTTTTTGGTTCTATAGACTTTAATGGAAATACTGCAGAAAAGCATGTAGTTCATTTTTGCTGCGTTTTGCATTTTAAATGCGCCTAGCAACAAGAAAAAAAAAAGTAAAACGCATCAAAAACACATAAAAAACGCAGGTGCAAAAATGCAAAACGCAGTGCAGAAACGGGTCAAACGCAAACTGCATAGGTGTGAACCTAGCCTTAGACTGAACTCTCAATGCTCGACTATATTGCTAGACATTGCTATAGATTGCTGCCATGTCATTCATATTCCTAACCCCAGCACTAGGTATATCAATCTGACATGTAGTTTTCTGAATATGTTGATATCTGAAGTTATACTTGATATATGATATGATCTTTTAAAGCTGAACTCCAAGAACTGAGTATTTTTTGTTGTGTGCTGGTTCCAGCTTACCTCCAATTCTTTGCAGGCTGCATCTGGAGGGCTGGTGGGGATGCTGAAAGTCTTTACTGTAATTATGCTGCTTACAACTGTTGACTTTGATCTTCTCTGAATTCCACTGTTCATACAGCAATGAGAGGGGGTCACTTGCACTCCAGCTTCTCTATTCAGAAAACATTGTGTATTCATTTAATTGAATACAAGCATTTCTTTAAATGGACAAGGTGAGATTCTAATGTTCCCCTCATTCATTCAGAGAAATCCTTGTATTAGGTGAAAAAAAACCAAGATTTTTTTTGAATGGAGGAACTGAAGAGAGAGTTACCTTGTGTCATCACTATATTGGTGGTGGAACTCACAGCAGCTGATTGGGAATATCGAAGGTTTTTAGCATCCCCAGCAAACCACTGGACATAGTATACCAAGAATTCTAATTCTTGACTAAGCTGGAGCCAGCACACAGCAGAAAGCATTTTTTTCCTGGAGTTCAGCTTTAATAATCAGATTTTGTATTCTGATATGTAGATTCTATTATTTTTATGTCAGACAGTACGATTAGCATCTTTGCCAGATAAGAAAACCAGTCACAGTATTTGCCACCTATGTAATATATTGTTTTTGTCAAAAATCTGCTATCAGGGCTTTATCTATAGATTTGTAATACAGCTAAACTCAGCTTTAATCCATATCTATGGAAACAGATACGGGCAGACAAATAAAAAAAGACATAAATGAATGCAGCTCTGTATTTATTAACACATTTTTAAAGCATAACCCCAACCAAAAACAACAAGTTAAAATTTGATCGCTTATTAAAAGATTAAATAAACAGGCAGCTTTTCCTGCAGTATTCACCATCAATCCAGACCTGTCTCCTGCAGTACTTCTTTTGTTCCCAGTCTGAGGGATGGGATCATTCACCCACTTCCTCTGAGCCCAGGCTATCTTGGACCTACTCCCAGCCTGTGACTAGACAGTGAAAGGAGAAGCAGTACAATGGTGAGCTTATTCCTTGGTCACTCTGCTTTCTCCTCCTAGCAGCATGCTCCTTGTCATGACATGAACTGGTTGTTTCTTGTCAGCTATTTACACTGCTCATGGAATGCTCAAATGTGTCAAATACAGAGCTCAGGGGCATACATACAGGGGTCACAGGGTTTCGACCTGGCCCTGTACTCAAGGGGGCGGGCCCGTGCGGCCCCTCTATACACCTGGATAGGAGAAGCAGCAGGGGCAGCAGTATGTAGAAGAACCAATCCCTCCATGCAGCCGCTAAATACCCACCTCTTCTCCTCTCCCTCCCACAGACATTCAGCAGCTGCAGGAGGGAAATGGAGGGCATTGGTTGCTCTACATGCCACCCCCGACGCCTCCCTATCCCTCACCTGCTGCCCTGGACCCCTGTGTGCTCCCCTGGCCTCCCTTTCCCCCCCCCGCTACACCTCCAGGTTTCCCCCTCCCACCTCTGGCTGCTGCAGGGGATGCTGTCAGGATGGAGAGCGGGGGAAGGGGCTGGTAAATGTGTGATTTACAGGCCCCTTCCTTGTCTTAATGAATAAAGTCAGTGATTGGTACTGGGTTTTTTTCATTCATAGCTGAGGCATAATAAACTGTGTTTACTATGCTTCAGTTTATGAATGAACTGGAAGCTCAGTACAGAGCTACTCCATTCCATTCATTCTGTGCTGCTGAGGCTGCAGAGAAGGAGATTAAGGTGTCCTCAATCTCCCATCTCTGTCTCAAAGTTGAAACATCAGAGATCTGTTTAGACCCCTGATATTTCACTAAAGACCCTCAACAGGCATTCCGCTACCGTGGGGGGACCCCAAAACAGAAGAAAGGGGGTCCGCTGCGGGACCGTAATAAAGTGTCCCACGATGGGAGTAAAGGAACAGTGGAAAAGGCCCTGGCTTAGGGGCCTTCATGCTTTCTTGAATCGGGGCCCTGAAGGTTCTAGGTACATCTCACAGAGCTCCAATTAGTGTGCAAATCTCAGTAGTAAATGAAATAAGGAAAATATGGAAAAGCTTTTAAAGTATATTTTTTTCTTAAAAATACACATAAATACGATCAGCCGTCATTCTGCTCTTTTCTCAGATCAGTATGTTCCTTGTCACAGCTGAATGGTGTCTTGTACCACTTTTCTTTATTTTCCACTCCTATCACCACTGTCCAGCATAGGCGCAGTCTCTGGGTGCGTGGAAAAATGAGCTAAGTGGATGAGGATAGTTATGGGAGAAGGGCTCAGCCGCAGGAATATGTTAATCCTTTCAAACCACAAGGATGATAGCGTCTGAAGCTTTAGCTGACAGCCCATATCAGCATATGTCTCAGAAACCCAACTCTTAGTAATTCATTTACATGCAGTAAAAAGTGCTCTGTAACTGAAACTACTGTGTATTGATCAAAAGTGGATGTGTCAAAATACACGAGATGCATTAGGGGTTTGCACTGTGGAGAGAGACTGAATACTGTGCTTAGTGTGGAAACCACTTCATTCCAGATTAGAAACAATTTTGGACATCTCTCCCGCACTTAACATAGTTAGAGTAAGTGCATAACCCAATATTAAATAGTAACTGTGGTGTGCGATATTTCCTATGTAGAATAAATTGAGTCAATCTGTGATAGAGACACTCTAAGGGCTCATGTACACTGCAGCTGATAAACTCACGTTTAGGAGCTGTTCAGCGTTTTTTCAGCAGCCCCTGAACTCACTCTAATGTATTCCTATGTGTCCATGTACCCATCTTCGTTTACAGTCATTTACAGGCATTTGAGTTTACAGTTGTTGTTTTAAACGCAGAAAACTTGCACTCAGCAGTCGATTTTATCAGTGTTTCAAATGCAAAACGCTTGTAAATGCTTGTAAATGCAGCAAATTGCGTTTATAAGCATTTGCATTCAAAAATTTTCATCATGAAAAATGCATGCAAAGTGTTGTCAAGGTACTCAATTGGACAAAACACTTAACACAGGATGTTCCTACCAAGCTTGTCACACATTGGAAAGACCAATTCACACCTCAGACCTCCCACCCTTGGAAACAAAAGATATGGTAATGACCATTCACACCTCAAATTCCTCATGAAGACCTTCTGCCAGGTGACCTTAGTGACTCATTCCACCAGCCACCTTTCCCACCCTTGGAAACAAAAGAAATGTTAATGAGCAACTCACACCTAAGCTAATCTCAACACATACTGCTGTCTCTGCTTCTACTCTCTGTATTTCTCTGAAACAGTCTGAAATAGTTCATAATTTACCACTTTTCAGTGCATTCTGGACTTTTGGGAGGTTCTCGCTTATCTTTACAAAACTCTTCTAAACGCAAACGCGCATAAACATGTTATGCAAACGTGGCTAAACAGACGTTTTTTGACCTACGTTTTCCAGCAGTTTCCATCTGAGGTTCTCCTGCGCTTATCTTTACAAAACGCTTCTAAACGCAAACGCGCATAAACGCGTTATGCAAACATGGCTAAACAGACGTTTTTTGACCTACGTTTTCCAGCAGTCAGTTTCCATCGTTCAGAAGTGTCCTGTGTACATGGGGCCTAAGTCTCATAGTAAGGATTCCCTCCCATTGGTCTTGTTCCCACCTGCATCTAAGTATTTAGTAAGTAGATGTATGCAGAGATAGAAGATTAAGTGACAGTATTAGTTGCCTGGACTAGAATGTCAAACCCTGGTGTAGGCTCGGCTCTATTTTAAAGTTTAAATTCTGTCCTTGACCTGTACAGCTTGGTGTAGCTGCAAATATTGGTCAAATAACTATGTTACTGAGTTTGAAATCTTTAATTATTGAAACTATTTCCAGACACCATTTGTGTGTATCACAGACTCTGTGCCAACCTTAGCCTCTAGCCATTGAGGTAGGACTCTAAGCTTAAGATACAGACAAACTCAACAAGCATGCTCTTTCATGCAGCTGTTTTCAGAATTTGTTTCTTTTCATTTACTTGTTTTCAAATGTGATTTGAATTTTCAGAATTTGGTCGAACTGAATTAAATTCAACTAAATTCTGAAAATTCGAAATGAATTTGAAAAAGTATCAAATCGGCATTCGAATGTATTCTATTTGAAATTCTAATTGCAGAAGACAGTCATATTCTTTCTGTTCTATTCTATTCTTTTCTACTCTTTTCCTTTTTTTTTCTACTATGATGACCTGCATACTCAATTTAATATCAGATATTTTTTTATTCGAAACCAATAAATCAATCATAGAGCTCTGATCACTGACTTTATTATACATGCATATTTCATATTTTTCATCTGCAGCCATCAGGTGGTGTCGGAATACAGTGCTCATGTATTTTATGCAATACCTACATCAGTATTCAGTAGAGATATATTCTTCAACCAGTAGATGGCAGTGTTTATAAATTTGTAGCTGCATCCATGATGTATTTTATGTCTTATCTCTAAATAATGTTTCCTGTTTCCTTGTTGCAGTGAAGCAGAAAACCACATTTGGACTGTGCACCATCTGTTCTGTAGGGCTATGTACAGAATTTCTAACAGGTGAGGTTCTATGTTCTTCTTGTAGCTTTTGACCTGAGCACCATTTGCACCCTTTCCTGCCTTCCTAGGAGAAATGGCAATGACTCAATAGAAATCTGTACTGTGAGAAATGCTTGTATGCCAAGCCCATGATCAGACGTTCTGACTCCATTTGGTATATACTAGCTTGTGGGATGGTTACTGGAAATTATGGGATGGTTATTGTGAAATTTTTGAAGCCACCTATGAGTCAGGCAAGTAGCGTTTTCAGTAAAAGATCAGTCCTCTGTATTTTTTTTTAGTACAGGTGTCCTTGGATAAGTTGATTTAGATAGAAGCTCAAAAGACATGTAGTTAGTGCTGGGCTTTTTGTTTGGAAAGTCCAGCAAACTTTGCAAAGTGAATGTCATAATCACACTATGTAATCATTTTTTTAAATTACAGATTAGATTTCTAATTATATAAAAAAAAAGTATAAAAACATCAGTTTATAAATGTGTTGACTAAAAATTATAAATATATTCATTTAAAATATATGATGCCCTTACCAGGGAATCCACAATTTTTGTCTGTTTTTGTATTTCTTTTAAATCCATATCCTAAGAGGGCTTATATTATAGTAAATAAGTTCTTTGCCTCTACATGTCTGGCATCAGAGTCTTTTTGAAGGATCATCAAAGTGGATTGTTAATAACTTGTTCTTTTTAAAAACAGTGTGCATGGACATTTATCTAGTAGGAACTGGCATTTAGCAAACTGTCCAGCAAACACAATAGGATTACTGTTGTAGATGAACATATAATTGTAACTAGAGAAGAAACTTGCGTATTATGGAGAGAAACAGGAGGCACTGGGTCATTTATGTTGCCTTTAGGAACACATAAAAAAAGATTAATGATGAATCAAGTATTTGTCAAACAAATGGGTCTCTTTATGAAACTGTACATTGCAAGGAGTGACTTTACATTTACAAAAAAATGTACATAGTCAAAAGAATATATATCAAGACTAACCAAACAGGAGAGACAGACCCTGTGTTTCCTGCCAAAGGAAAGTCATCTAAAGGTTTTAAGAATGGGCAAAGGAAGGAATAAGGAATATCAATGCCATGGTTTGTACAATGAATGTTTCAGTGATTAGGGCAAACGTTAACGCTAGATTTACATCTGTGGCGCTACCCTCATAAGGGCCGCTGTGTAGTGGATATCCCTAAGCCTCTCTCTGCACAGCCAGGCAACAGGTATTTCTCACACAGACTTGCATCCAAAGACAATGACCAGTCCATGGGCTTGGTTTTGTTGTTTTATTAGGGGAAATCAGCGTGGATAGGAAATAGGGATTATGGGATGTCCAGTTTGGTTTGAAACAATGGAAGGGGGAAACTTTCCTCCTATGTATAAAGGCAGATCCTGGACTGTTCTTTTTCTGAAAGCCATCAGTCATTGCAGAACAGTAGCAGCTGCCCTTTACGGACGAGGAACTAAAAGCCCCTGAAAAATCACTTTACTTCTCATAGCTATATGCAAAGATGTCCTCTCTCCCTCTATAGAGCTGCTTCCAGCTCCACAGCATACAAGTACTACTAGCCCCTCTGGCTTCTTGGAAGATCTCCCGGGACAGAGGTTAAGGTTTGAGCCCAGTGTTGTCCTTAGAAAGCTTGCTACATGTGGCAGTCTCTCCTTTTGTAGATCTCAGAGTCTGCTACTGTACTCACTGTCCTCTTTGTTCCCTGCTGCTCCAGGTCACGATCCCATTCCCGCCTCACTGCTGAATGTGTCCTCCAGAGCCAGCTTGAGCCAACCTAGAATACGCCACCCCTCCAAGCCTAGGGGACCCCTCCTAGGCACCGACAGACTGCTCAACACTCCATCTTCCACCTGACACCTCTGTCAGCCTGACATATTTATGGGCCCGTCCACCATTCCACCAGGACCTCCAAACCTGGGATTGGCCAGACTCCCATGAACATGCAAATCGGGTCTCCACCCCTTCCTGCTTACCGACTTCTGGAAGGTTCTATGGTCCTCCAGAGTCAGGAGGAGGCAATAGAGCCACAACCTGTTGAGTCATCCAGCTTACCTGCAATAACTTGACCTCAATCACAGACTCACATAATTACCATGAGTCACCATAATGATTTTACCTACAGTACACTACACTATACTAGTAGCACACTAGAGCGTTCTGACCCATCAATCCATAAATTATCAAGAATTCCTACAGTGAAACATTTTCTCGGCCCATTGAAGGGACAAGATCAACATGATTGCAATTGAGGTCCTTAGGCAATTTGGAAAATCCATTTGATTTCCCATGTGTCACTTTTCCATAACTATAGGGAAATTGTTTCAGATAGCAGAATGCCTTTGTATTCTCCTATTTGCCCCTTTAAAGAAGTTAGTCTGGTCCATGCCAGTGATGTGTGTTGGCACCCCCTGGAACATGGCACAGTGAGAAGAATGTAAACCTTCAAGAAGTTCATATTGTGCTAATAGGAAACACCAAATCCGCTGCCAGCTGAATCTGGGTCACAGGAGTGCAGAAATAAGTGCATTCCTGTAACCCGCATGAGAAGTATGGCCAAAAAAGCTTTGGTCATACATACTTGTTTTTTAAAATGTTCATACGTACACTTCATCAGAACAGGGTGACAACACAGGGGCACAACTGGGTGACCAAATAACAGGAAGTATCTGAACAAGGGCCTTCCTATGGCAGGATCACTATTTTAATGAATTTCAAAAATGACTTTTGGAGTTACCAAAAGCTTATATGAGGTTTTAGCGATTAAATTAATATCTACTTTAAACCCTAAATATTTCTAAATATGTATGATGAATGCATTATATTGTATGTTCTGCTTATGTTAACAGAAGCTTTGGGGTTGATTTACTAAAACTGGAGAGTGCAACATCTGGTGCAGCTCTGAGACCAATCAGCTTCCGGATTTTTTTTATCAAAGCTTCATTGAACAAGCTGAAGTTAGAATCGGATGGGCTAACATGCACAGATTTTTGCACGCTCCAGTTTTAGTAAATCATCCCCTATGTGTTTCCCCTTACTCCCTCTCTCCACACACCACACTATATATATATATATATATATATATATATATATACACACACACATCTTTTGCAGGGTCTGATTTTCATATAAATATATGTGTCTTGTCCCGTGAATGAGGGTTTCCTGTAAATAAAACTGTGGCACAGGGGAGTGGTAGGGAGCTATTCCTAGTCAGCATGAAAGCTCCAATTGTTGTTCACAGATGGTTATCTATTAATGACTGAGAATTTTCACACTGCGTGCTGTAATGGAGCATCTGTCAGGAAGAGGCAATGGAAGTGTGGAGGGAGTAGTTGTACTGCAGTTACCAGTGACTATCCAGCCCAAAATAAATACACACAGTATGACAAAGATAATATTTTGATGGTGACTTGAAAAATATCAACTTTACCCACTTTTTAGGGTTTTTTTTATTACATATACAAGTTAGACTTGTCTATACAGTAGTTTGTTTCTAATCAATGTCCTAAATAACAATTTAGTACTAAGTAAAATCAGTTAATGACCAAAAGATGTCTGGAAAACATTGGAGCTGTGCAAATTCCATTGAATTTTTTTTAAGGTTCATGCATACAAGACATGTGCTTTCTGTCTTGTTACTAATCAATTTTCGAATGAAAACTTCATTTTTGGAGATTGGGATGTATACAAATCTCTAAATGGACATAGTAACGAAAGTCAATGAATCCGGAAAAAAAATTAAGTTAATTAGTGCATTTCTTTAATTCAGATGATGTCAGATGATGCAATTGTAGTTCAGGTGCAAGAGAAAATTAATAAAATTTTTATATTTGTTCAATGATTTGGATTTCACTAAATTTGTGATTTAAATTGAAATTGTAATTGTCACATTTGCTAGTTAGTTTAGTTCCACAGTCTAATAAAATTCTTAGCTTTGAAAAATTCAGGGCCTCCAAATTTTGCATTATATTTATTCTGCAGAGTCTGAATAGTTTCGATATACGAATAGCGAATCCACCTGACATATCTAAACCAAAAACTAATACAGTATATAGAAATCTTCCTAAAAAAACTGCAACATTTTTGGAATCCACCCAGACCAGCGAACATATGAAACGAATGCTGAAGAAATTAAATGAATTGATTCAACATAACAAATATGAAACAAAAATTTTCAATGAACAAACATATCTGAAACAAAATTTTCCAGCATGCACATGTATAATGCACACAGACGTAATAAAATACTTCACTTCTAACTTCCTTTCCACTGACACGTGTAGCGCTTCCCTCCTCAGGAGCCAGTGGATATGATGGGTTCTCTGTTCTGCCATGACTCGTTCAGCTGCTCAGTCCCTACTAACACACTTTTATTTTTTTAGCCGGAAGTGGTACGCAAAATTTAAAGCCCCTGTAAGTGAACAACAAAAATGCATGTGAAAACCACTGACACACCTGTACAACTTAAACATTTGTGTGCTACCACTCTATAAAAATACACAGAAATAGGCCACAAGCAACTTGGTAATAGATTAGATGTATTATGGCAAGGCAAGTTAAACAATGAATGAATCATTAAACAGGTAATTAAACGCATTTGAAGATGTTTTGCTAGATGAGATGAACACTGACCCATACCCTTGCAATCAACTGAACTGTAGCAATGCTAAACCAAATGATAACTGTTGCAAACAGGGTTGAAAATATTGTCATTAACTGACCCGAAAAGAAATGTTCATAAATACAGCCCTAATAATGGGTGGGTGCTTGCACTCCTGACAAGGGGTTGTAACAGCGTATACCCAGAGACTGACGCAGTCTTCCATTTTGGTAAGAACCTCCATCTTGGCAAAGGGGTTAACCATCCTGACAAACATATTTCCCCCTCATTCTCCCTTTCCCTCTCTGAGAGGTGCAGCGACATTTGGCCAGTATGTGTGTGTGTTAGGAATGTCACAGAAGGGTCATAGGAGCTATAAAGCCCCCCAAGGGAGTCGGGGCCTCCCTGTCCAAAGAACCTGCAAATTGTAACACCTCGTAAGAGATAAGGCAATCTTTCCCAGGAGTTGAAAGAGATTCCAACCTAATAAACCTAACTCAGCGTATGTGACAGAATCAGATAACCGTTGTTAAAATCCATTTTTCCCCTATGTCTCATATCTTGGAATATGAGAGACTTACATAAAAACCAGACATATCATCAAATTGGCTAAGAAAAGATGAACAATTTGACAGTTCACTTGCCTTGTCTCGAATACACAGGAAAGCAGAAAAATAGATCTCGTGAACCGTTCAGTATAGAATTACATATTTCATCTCTAATCAATCCTCAGACGTGTCTGCATAATAATCTACCCGCGGGTGGAATGTCACTTGTGCATAGGAAAAGTTATGAGCCCAAATAAGAACTACACAAGATTTTGGCTCTAGTTTAGGTCAACACCCAGACCTCCACGCCCTACAATGGGTATTGGTCCTTGACGTCAGAGACACCCCCTGCTGGGGAACTACAAATTAGGCTGTCAGGCCTAAGAGAAAAAGAGTTGAAGACATCTCCCATTTTAACATCAATACCACCTGGGGAGACCCGTGCCCTTTTGCTCTGAAACTTGGATTTGCTAACCCAGGACTTTGGCAAGTACCTTAACCCTTTCACCTCTCTCTGATATCTCTTTGCTGTGCTGTTGGTCTCTGTATGTTTATATATATATCTTAGTTACATCTTTTCTGTAAATATTTTTATATCACCCGTTTGACCTTTTAGTAATAAATCTTTCCTTCTGAAAGTGTTGAACTGTTTCTATAGCACTTTATTGCAATTTACGAATTCCTGCCTCTAAAGAGAAAGCTACTGTGTTTGTTTAACCCTCTGTATAACCGTGTTATACAGACGATTACCTCAACCATTATAGTGTTATAACTGATATCGCCGAGTTTCCTCTTTCTCTGTACAAAAAGGAGGTGGTGGCAGTGTGAAGGGTTAATTGCGTAATTAACCTGACCCAGTAACAATCGCTCAGGCTGCTGGTACATTGATTGTGGTCCAATTAGCTGGAAAATTGTTGTGCAGGATGCAGCTGGGTGTGGCATTGTTACCCACGTGGTTTTAGGTCTGGGGTCTGATGCCGCGATCGTGACAGGGGTACCCCTGAAGAAAGCTATAAAGTACCTGGTGCCTATTTTTGCAGTACTAAGCCGGCTATTACGGGGGCCCATCTGTAAGGTGGTGCATATGATGCTATTCCTTTAAGATTGTACTCAATAGATGGGCTATTGGCGGTTAAGAGCAGTCTCCCTTTTTGTTAACTGTGGGCAGTAAGGGATTAAGCTTTAAAATTCCACTGACCACTCCTGATATGCAATGGATCCAGTCCAATACGTTTGGCAGTCAGCTGTCCCAAAATGTTCAGTCCTCACAATCAGGTACTTTCTATTGTAGGCACACACAGATCCAATTTCTGCCCAGCTCCAGTAATCGCACAGGGGCACTAACTGTGACTTCGTCTATGCCTTAGCTCCCCTCAGCAGGTTTGTCTTTTCTTGAGTGTAGCAACCGACTTTAGCAGTAGGTTTGTACTCTCTGGCTCCCTGCAATAGACTGCCCAGTGCTCCAGTGAATTGCCTTGGAAAAGTCTTGTTCTCTTCTCCTCCTGTGTGCTGGGAATCTAAATATTGAAGTCCACAGCTCCATCAGCCTCCCTTTACTTGCACTGCATTGTGCTCCTTTAAAGACTACATGTCCCAGTGTCCTTAGCGGTCACTACTGTCAGGAGGAAGGGGGAGGGGGTAGACAAGAGTGAGAGGGGGAATTTCACACAGAGCTGCTGCTGTCAGCAGCAGAGAAAGAGAAGAGCGAGAAGCCTCACAGCCGCTCTACAGTAGAAGGGAAGGGATGCACCTGGCCGACTACATAGCCCGATGCTCCTCTCACTCAGCTGGTGGCAACCTAGCTACACATGCTCAGAAATATCCAACAGAATGTTTGAATGAGCCCTCTGCATGTGACAGAAATGAAGCCCAGATTAGTAGTTACAGAACATTTACTAGATGCCAACCCTGCCATTATCTGATAGAGATGTAGTAGACTGTTCTACTGCTATGATGGAAGATACTACAATGTATCATACTTTCCTGGAACTAGAGAACCATCAGAAGACATCTTCCTCTTGACCACATGGTGAAGGAACATTTAATCTACAAGGACTCAGAATTAGGAACACCACTTAACAATTTACAGAACATTTGTGTAACAGAAGCTCAGGAAGACAATTTTGTGTATACATATGTAGGTTTCTAAACCATTTTAATAACGGTATACAACTCAAAGAGGGGATCTAATTTATCCTGAAAGCTTGTATCTTTAATGACTTAAAGTAGTAGTGAACGCAAAATCATAAATCACGGATATGATGAAGTGTGTTATTAGAATTAACACAGCAGTCTTTTTTCTTCTGAAACCCCCTGTAACATTGTTTTTCCCTGTTGATCTTGCTGTTATTTTTCATATTTCTTTAAAGTGGAACTCATTACATCCTCTGTTGGAATACAGTGTTTATGTATTTTGCAACAACTACTTCAGTGTTCAGTAGAGATATAGTCTTCAACCAGTTGATGGCAGTGTTTAGAAGTTTGTAGCTGTATCTATGGCTATACTCTATGTCTTCTTCCTGAATAAAAAAAGTCCCTGTTTCCTGTTAGCAGAGAAGCAGCGAAAAAACACATGTGAACTGTGCACTGTCTGTTCTGTAGGGCTATATACAGAAGCTCTAACATCCTCATTCCAGCAATGTGCTGGCTAATTCCTTTCCAGCCACTGTCATCTTCTTCCTAGCTACTTCCGAGTGATGGGTTTTTGGCCTCTTGATCGGCCAGTCAGGGAATGATGGTAGTCTGTTATTCTGGCAGGGCCAGAGTTTGCCAAGAATGCAAGAGGAGCTGCTCATGCACAGCTAGTGTGCATTCAATAGAAGATTGCAAGCAGTTAATCACTTATGTAATGTCCACCTAAATCTACAAGTTCATATAACACTGCCCTGTCCAGATCAGGGGCAGACTGACCATTCGGGCACTCAGGCACTGTCCGAGGGCCCAGGGTCACTAGAGGGCCCCATGAGAGGCTCAGTCTGTCCTCTGGATATGCCGCTGCTGAAAGGAGGAAAAAAGGAAGTGTTGCAACGGGGCAGTGCCGCGGCAGGCACTTCGGACACCTCTCCTCAGAGTTTCCTCAGAGGGTCGGGTCCCACATCCCTGCCACAGGACGGACGGCCAGAGAAGAGAGTGGAGTCATCGTTGTGCTGACCTGCCCTGTATCCTGCAGCAGGTCAGTGTGTAATCACCCGACCCCGGTGACACTGACAGCACTGCAGCTTAACTGCCTCCCGCCCACCATATAAGGAAATGACAGGCGGGTGGCGGTTCTCTTGTTCTGGGAGGACATCATATGACGTCCTCCCACTCCAACAATTGGTGGTGCACTGTGTCCCTCGGACACAGCGGATCACTGATCAGCGGAAAGAGCCGAAGACGTTGGCTCGGTCATGTGATCAGCTGTGTCCAATCACAGCTGATCGCATGTAAATGAGGAAATTCCGGTTATCGGCATTCCTCTCCTCACCAGCTACCACCCAAAAAATCTCTATCTGTCTCAAAAAAATGATAAAAATTTCATACGGGGACAGTGTTGCATGGCCGCGCAATTGTCATTCAAAGTGTGACAGCGCTGAAAGCTGAAAATTGGCCTGGGCAGGAAGGGGGTATAAGTGACCTGTAGGCAAGGGGTTAATAGTATTCTTCTATTCTATATTCCCTATATAAAACAGTGATATCTGTACACTGAGTGGCACCCAGTGTACAGATATCAGTGTTATATTTAAGGAATACCACTCAGTGTACAGATATCGGTGATATATACAGTGGCTTGAAAACATCTTCCTCACGACTGAAATGTCCCCCATGTTGTCATGTTACATTGTATTCCCCCGCTGAAATGTCCCCCATGTTGTCATGTTACATTGTATTCCCCCGCTGAAATGTCCCCCATGTTGTCATGTTACAATGTATTCCCCCCCTGAAATGTCCCCCATGTTGTCATGTTACAATGTATTTCCCCCCTGAAATGTCCCCCATGTTGTCATGTTACAATGTATTCCCCCCCTGAAATGTCCCCCATGTTGTCATGTTACAATGTATTTCCCCCCCTGAAATGTCCCCCATGTTGTCATGTTACAATGTATTTCCCCCCTGAAATGTCCCCCATGTTGTCATGTTACAATGTTTTCCCCCCCTGAAATGTCCCCCATGTTGTCATGTTACAATGTATTCCCCCCCTGAAATGTCCCCCATGTTGTCATGTTACAATGTATTCCCCCCCTGAAATGTCCCCCATGTTGTCATGTTACAATGTATTCCCCCCCTGAAATGTCCCCCATGTTGTCATGTTACAATGTATTCCCCCCCTGAAATGTCCCCCATGTTGTCATGTTACAATGTATTTCCCCCCTGAAATGTCCCCCATGTTGTCATGTTACAATGTATCCCCTCCCCTGAAATGTCCCCATGTTGTCATGTTACAATGTACCCCCCCCCCTGAAATGTCCCCCATGTTGTCATGTTACAATGTATTTCCCCCCTGAAATGTCCCCCATGTTGTCATGTTACAATGTATACCCCCCCTGAAATGTCCCCATGTTGTCATGTTACAATGTATCCCCCCCCCTGAAATGTCCCCATGTTGTCATGTTACAATGTATTCCCCCCCCTGAAATGTCCCCCATGTTGTCATGTTACAATGTATCCCCCCCCTGAAATGTCCCCATGTTGTCATGTTACAATGTATTCCCCCCCCTGAAATGTCCCCCATGTTGTCATGTTACAATGTATCCCTCCCCCCTGAAATGTCCCCATGTTGTCATGTTACAATGTATTCCCCCCCCTGAAATGTCCCCCATGTTGTCATGTTACAATGTATTTATTGGGATTGGATGTGATAGACTAACACAAAGTGACACATAATTGTGAAGTTGAAGGAAAATGAGAAATTGTTCCAACATTTGTGACCAATAAATCTGTGAAAAGTGTGGCGGCATTTGTATTCGGCCCCCTGGAGTCAGTATTTTGTAGGACCCCCTTTGGCTGCAATTCCATCTGCAAGTCTTTTTGGGGACGTCTCTCCCAGCTTTGCACATCTAGAGAGGGACATTTCTGCCCATTCTTCTTTGCAGAATCACTCAAGCTCTGTTATTGGATGGAGAGCGTCTGTGAACAGCAATTTTCAGGTCTAGCCACAGATTCTCCATTGGATTTCGGTCTGGACCAAATCCAATGGATTTGGCTGGGCCATTCTAACACATGAATATGCTTTGTTTAGAAAGTTTGGAGACCCCAAATTTAGATCCAAGGGCCAGTTTACTGTCCTTCAGGTTTTTGGGGGCCGGACTATGGTCTTTGGGATCAGAAATTGTCCCGGCATCAGTGGGAGTAAACCATGTATCTTTAGTATTAGGGGGAGGAATAGCATCCCACCTTTGGTGTCAATGGGAGGAATAGCGCCCCATTGTTGGTATTAGTGGGAGGAATAGTGCCCCATCATTGGTATCAGTGGGATGAATAGTGCCTTATCATTCATGTCAGTGAAAGGAATAATGTCCTATCATTGGTGTCAGTGGGAAGAATAGTGCCACATCATTGTTGTCAGTGTGAGGAATAGTGCCCTATCATTGGTGTCAGTGGGAGGAATAGTGCCCTGTCATTGGTGTCAGTGGAAGGAATAGGAAAAATTCATTAAACCGTTCATTTTGAAATGTACCATTGTTGTGCTCTCTTTAATGTAAGTTTTTTTTTCTTTATTTTGTGTAATAAACATTTATTTTGAACATATTGTAGAGAAATTCTGTGACAAACGCATGTATTGCGGGCAGTGTAATATGTAGGTGGGGTTTTGTGTGGGTGTGGCTTGAGTGGGCAGGGACACAGGGGGCCACATAATCTCCTATTGCCCGGGGGGCCCATGAGTTGTCAGTCTGCCCCTGGTCCAGATAATGCTGATGTACAAAGGTGTCTATGTTGCTCCTCCATAGATAGAGGAGCCACTTTAAGATATGAAGTGTGTTACTGGATGGATTCCCAGGTGAACTACTTTAATACTGACAGTCTTCCTCGGGAAGCAATCCAAACCCCTTCTAGGCCTGAGGTTTGTTCCTTGGGTGCACTCTGCTAACGTTTTTTTCTGTGCTGAAAATTGGTAAACGTTGAGTTACATCACACTGTTTCATATTGTATGACACTGCATGATGTCTGATTTTATATCTCTTCATGTAACACCTATGTGCCTGTTTTATGTTACCTATTTATCTGTGTTTGCAGATTCTTAATATGGCCACCATTGGCCACAATGAATGCTGACCTGGATGGCAGTCAACATGTTTGTTTGTTGTGATTATTATAATACAGGCTTTATATAGCGCCAACAGTTTGCGCAGCGCTTTACAATATAAGGGAGACAGTACAATTACAATACATCTCAGTAGAGAAGGAACATGAGGGCCCTGCTCATGGAGCTTACAATCTAAAGGAAGGGGGAGGTGATACAAAAGGTGATAGCTGCAGAGGATGATCTGGTGGAGGTGATTCAAGTACAGTTCTTAGGTGGAGGTGGGGTAGGCTTCCCTGAATAAGTGAGTCTTCAAAGATCACCTAAAGGCAGACAGGGTGGACTGGACATACTGTAGCAGGGAGTTCCAGAGGATGGGAGAGGCTCTGGAGAAGTCCTGGAGGTGAGCGTCGGAGGTGATGAGGGAGCTAGAGAGGAAGATATCTTGGGAGGAGTGGAGTGGGCGATTTGGGCAATTTGGTGGATATCTGCGGATGAGGTTGGCGATGTAGCTAGGGGCAGTGTTGTGGATGGCTTTGTAAGCTGTGGTTATTATTTAGAATTTTATACGTTGGGTTAGTGGAAGCCAATTAAGGGATTGGCAGAGAGGGGCAGCAGTCACAGATCAGTTGGTAAGGTGTAGCAGCAGCATTCATAACAGACTGAAGGGGAGATAACCTGTGTAACCGTAGACCAGTGAGGAGGGAGTTGCAGTAATCAAGGCAGGATAAAACCAAGTTGTGGATAAGTTCTTTTGTGGTGTCATTGGCAGGGGCAGACTGACAACTTATGGGGCCTCTGGGCAATAGGGGATAATGGGGCCCCTGTGTCCTTGCCCGAACTCAAAAAAGCCTATGAAAAAGGAACCAGGGGCATCTCACGGGGCCCCCTACTGACCCCAGGCCCGAGTTTCCAAATGGTCAGTCCGCCCCTGGTCATTGGTCAGAAAGGGGCGGATTTTGGAAATGTTCCCGGAAGTTGAGGTGGCAGGATTTAGCCAGTGATTGGATGTGGGGCCCAAAGGAGAGGTCAGAGTCTAGGATTACACCTAGCACCCTGGCATGAGGGGAAGGACCAATGGTTGTGCTATTGATCTTAATGGTAAAGTCGTGAGTGGGGGATCAGGGGGGAGGAAATATTACAAGCTCGGTTTTGGAAAGATTGAGTTTAAGGTAGTGATGTGACATCCATGCTGATATGTCACTTAGTAGATTTGAGATACGTGAGGAGATTGAGGGGGTGAGCTGGGGAGTGGAGAGTTAGATCTGGGTGTCATCAGCATAGAGGTGATATTGGAAGCCATGGGAGGTTATCAATTGGCCCAGGGAGGAGGTGTAGAGAGAGAAAAGGAGAGGCCCAAGGACAGACCTTTGGGGTACCCCAACGGAAAGAGGGAGAGAAAGAGTTGTATGTGACACGGAAGCCGATGGAGTGGAGTTTACTGAGGAGGAGCGGGTGGTCGACTGTGTCAAAGGCAGTGGAAAGGTCAAGGAGTATGAGTATGGAGTAATGGCCATTGCTTTTAGCAGTTAGTAGGTCGATAGTGGGTTTTAGTAGGGCAGTTTCAGTGGAATGTTTTGGGTGGAAGCCAGACTGTCGGAGATCAAGAAGGTTGTTGTCGAAGAGGTAGCAGTTCATAGGGTTGTGAACAAGGCACTCGAGAAGCTTGGAGGCAAATGGGAGCAGGGAGATGGGTCTTAAGTTATTCAAACAGGTGGGGTCCAGCGAGGGTTTTTTGAGTATGGTGGTAACCAGTGCATGTTTGAGCGGGAATGAAATGGTGTCAGTAGAGAGGGAGAGGTTGAAGATGTGGGTTAGAGAGTTTAGGATAGAGCAGGAAGGAGGCTGCAACAGTCTTGAAGGGACAGGGTCCAGGGGACAGGTGGTGAAGTGGACCTTGTGATGCAAACCCTTTAAAAGAAAGAATAAAAAACAAACAAATGCAGCCCCTACATCCAAGGATTGGTAAACTGATGTTTTGGGGCTTAGATATGCTTAGCCAAGGGTACCACTTAAACTCCAAGCTTACAGAGATGTAAACTCCTAGGTGGAGGTACCCATGATGCAGTTAATATGCTGGCAACTGCTACTCAACAGCATTCTAATGATCAACAGTAAAGTCTGTACAGCATGTACACAAGCTGTGTATGGCTGGCTATGTATGGGGTTGCCCAAGACTTTTATTTTATATATATATATATATATATATATATATATATATATAATCCAAAAGAGAGAGTGGCACTCACAGGTCTTGGGAGGTGGGCACACAGTGAAGATTTTATTTCAATGTTATTTCAGTGCCTCGTCGAAACATCAAAATAAAATCTTCACTGTGTGCCCACCTCCCAAGACCTGTGAGTGCCACTCTCTCTTTGGGATTATATGTACTACAGACCTTGCTGCGTACCTGGGCCCTCTGATATGTGTGCAATGGCAATCACTGGATTACATATTTCTTTTATAAAATGTATATGCTGTATGCTTCACATAGTGCTGGTAATCTTCATTACAACAGCCCTCTTGTGGCAAGATTAAAGACTGCAGCTATACTGCTGACAATGAGTAACCCACATATAATTCATTGAGTAGAATAGAATACCATGGTTAGAGGTACTGTCGTTTGCTCTGTACAACAAATACTAATGAGTGAATCAATTAAAAAAATAAAAATTGTGTCATTTGACTGGAGACAGGAGAGTTTACGAGAAAGGGCTAACAGGACTACATGCAGAATGGGGAGTCACAGGAATGTAACAAGATGGTCTGATGTACTTTTGGTTTATACAGGTTTTACATTTTTTTCTTTTAATAATGCAGTCGGATACAGTGGAAAAAAGGAAGCTCACCCAACACAAAATGAAAAAAAGATCCTATCACCAGAAAATAAAACCAAAGACCCCTAAAAATGAGCAATCACTAAAGCAAGTAAGAGACTGCTGTCTTTAAATCCACCCACAACTAAAAGACATTAAAAAAAAGAAAAGATCTCAATAAATGAAAAATAGAAAGGAGCAGCTAGAGCTGCCCACAAATTGAGCAGTTTTCAATCATTGCTTTGACCTGTCAGCACCACTCCATCTGACATGCTTTGATTAAAATTTGAGGGAACTGAGTGGAAAATTGTCAGCCGAACAGCACATGCATCCAGTCAGATTCAGTCACTGCTCAGGTTTTCTGACAGCTGAACATGGGCAATTCATCTTTCTGTATTGTGTAGTGTGGATGGAGGAATCTGTTAGATTTTTTTCTTTCAGTCCACAGTGTGAACAAAATAAATCTGTGGGTGTGTGGCCAACTTCAGAGGATAACAGCTGAAGAACTATCTCAGTTTTTGAGTAGGCGATCCGAGCGGAAAAAGGTAATATGCCAAAAGTGAAAGAGGAGGGGGGTCTTACATAAAATGGAACTTCCCTTTTAGGGCGAAGTTCCACCTTAACGCTGTATGGAATATCTGGGATACTAATTTAACACCCAATAATTAATAATGGTATCTAGGACTTTAACACACTGAGTGGCTCCCTTTCTTCCTTTATGATTACAGGACTTCTCCAGAACTTCCCCCATCCTCTGGAACTCCCTACCCCAATCCATCAGACTGTCACCTACCCTCCTCACCTTCAGGCGCACCCTGAAAACCCTCCTCTTCAGGGAAGCCTACCCCAACCTCCCCTAACTCCCGACCTCTAACCACTAACCTCCTCCACTCCTCCCACCACTCCATCCCCCACAGCCATCTCCTCCTGTACCACCTTCCCCTCCCTCCTAGATTGTAAGCTCGAAAGAGCAGGGCCCTCAAACCCCTTGTGTATTGTATTGTTACTGTCTTGTCTCTTGTTCTGTCCCCCTTGCTACTGTACAGCGCTGAGCATACCCTTTGGCGCTATATAAATACTGTATAATAATAATAATAATTTATATATTTTGCTGTATGTTTTTCTCTGCATTTTTCTTCTTTTTGTGTTATTGTTTAACCTGTTGACCTTCCACATATTATAATATAAGGATATATTGAATATTTCGGTATCATTTGGCGAACTACAATAATATGTTTTTAGACACACATATGAAGGATTATGTTTGCTCTTAAATGTGGGTATCAAGATAAACTGTATGCATATATTTGATACCATTGGTTCATTTTGTACTACTGCTATGTTGATATCCTTTCTTTATATGTGTCTGTTCATTTTGTAGAGCCTCCCTCTGACATTATTACGCTGTCGGCCATCTTGGATACGGTTCATGTGAATGCTTTTAATTGTTCTACAGCTTGTAAGAAGGATCCTATTTGCACAAATAAAGAATTTTTTTTATACGTATTACACTATTAGAGGTATGTTTTTTTTTTCATGACCTTGTGTGGCACTACACTTTGAGTTTTCATTCGAGTTGGAGTCCGGGAAGTTCCATGCTTTGGGGTGTGATACGGGAAGCCTGCCAGTGCTCTACATTATAAAGCTGGTTGGGACCCCCTGTAATTAACCTCCCTGGCGGTATTCCTGAATGTAGCTCAGGGTAAAGTTTCAGCACCACAAGCGGTAACCCTGAGCTACACTCGGGCTTACCATGCGGCACTGCTCTGGGATCTCTTCTTCACTTAACTTGTCCTGCGCTTCTGTGATGTCCCCCCTGCAGTGTCCCTGGCAATGTCCTCTGGCCAATGCCGGCATCCGTCTTCCGGGTTCTGTTCCCTGCGATGTCAGGACGTACGGGGACGGAACTGGCGGGAAATTTTAAAATTTTAAAAGTGACATTCACTAAATTCACTAAAATCACATAGTAAAACATTACTGTATCAAACCATTTCACATACATTTTGTCCCTAGTGCTTTGACCTGTGCCCTGCCTGCATTTTTACTGTTCTTTCTGCCTGTAAACTGAGAAATGTCCATGGCGTCCAAAAAGTGTCCCTTTAGGTCAAAATCGGTTTTAGACCAGCTAGAGAACAGAGATAGTAAATTAGAACCACTTACAGAATTGAGTGATAATGATTCGTGGGGAAATTCATCATCAGACACTGAAAACGATTTTGCGACTTTGCTCAGTGATGTGCGAACTTGGTGCTATATTTCAAATTTCAGTGTTTTTGGTTTGATTATATTAATGAATTACATTTATTATTATTATATTATTATTTTTTACAATTATTTAATAAATTATAATTTATGATTTTGTGTTTCAAATTTTATCATACCCGGGATGTTTACTAGACCCTTGTTCGGACAGATTTCAGTGACTTATTCCTAAAAATTACAGGCCTACAATAAAACAAATACATATTTCCATGCAAAAAAATGTACCGCTTTGAGCACAGAAATATGGACATAATCAGACCACTAGGGAGGCTACGGGGTCTCCATTACTGGTAAGCATCCATTCATTACTTTGGTGGTGGTCTGCACTCTGGTGACCAATTTGAAGCAATTTTATCTACATTCGTACTTACAGCATTGTATAGAATAAGACCATTATTTGTGGAATTTTCTTCTCATAATTATGGACTATGGCTTATGTCTATATGGACTGTTTGGTATTGTTTTTTGTTTTTGACATTTTTCTACTAATCTTTATGTATATTTGAGGTGAATTTTTTGCACATTGAGATTTGACCTATCCTCAACCTCGATCACTCTTCAGAGGTGTGAAGGTCTTCATAGGGCTCATGGATAATGCATGCTATTTTAGGTTAATTTGACCACATATCACAGTTTCTTACATGTATTTATGATTACTGCACTCACTCAGTTTATTCAATCAATTTTTTCCAAATTTTGATAACCCTTCAGAGGGGTGAGGGTCTTTATAGGGCACATGTATGCACTTATTTAGTTTACCTATTACAGTGTTTTATTTAAAATTTTTGATCATTTTTCAGAGGTGTGAAGGTTTCCATAGTGCTCAAAAAGGTTTAAGGATTTACCTAGAGAAGTATCCATTTGAATTAGCCTTTTAAAAGACGATATCCTCTTATATATTTGCAGCTTTGTGACTTCAGTTGATTGGGGATTTGCGCGGTTTGATCTTACATACTGTTAATTTTGTAAACTGATAACATTTCTAAATAAACAGTTAATAAAAAAAAAAGAACTGCCCAATGCCAAAAAGGACTTGAAACTCACCCCTGTTCCCAGCCTTCTCTTTAATGTCATTAGCCTCTGTCAGCCTTTATCTTAGGGATATAAACAGCGTAGTCAAAACATTAGGTTAGCATTTTCAAAGTTTATAACTAACGTGCGCTTAAAAACAAGTTTCACATCAAATTCCTTTTTTTAATTCCAATTTAATTTTTCCATCCAAGCATCTTGTAGTCACCAGAATTATGTCTGATACAGAGCAGTAGAGCATCACTACATTTTGTATCTTCAGAACCTCATGTTAGATTGAGGTCTAAAACTCCCACTAATATATGAAGGGCTTTAGAGCCCTTTTGATCGAATTAAAAACAACAATTCATCTTTTTTATTATTTGACCAAAATAATGTGAAATCTAAAGTTTGCTATAGGTAAGTGCACTATCTATCTTTAGCTGTCTACACTGAGTTTGTATGTCCTTTTTGTGTTTTTATGGGTTTTGTAGGGTTGCTCTGGTATTCCCAAAAAATAGAAATAGCAGTTTAACTATCTTCCTTACTGGCACAAACCTTCCCTTGTGTGTTCTTGTGACTGTGAATGTTACAGTGTAAGCTACTTTGGTGGAAACAACTGCTGTGAATGGATTATGTATTCTGCAGCAGATATAATGTATGCCATAACTCAGCACATCTGTGAACCAGATTTGAAATGTTAAAATTAGTTGAACATAACTGATTATGTGATCAGGTATGAATGAAGACAGCGAATGGCACAAGATTTGTAAAGCAATGTTCTTCATTAAGCATGTGGCTTTGTTGGAACATTTTGTAAATATTTTATCTATAGAGGCAACAAAACTGAAGGTTATAACTTTGATTTTTACATAATATCCTTTTTCATATTTTGTAATAAAGCTTTTGTGTGACTAAACACTGATGATTTGTCAGAATATGTCTAATAGTTTGACAGAGCTGATCATTCCACTCCAAAATTTTGAAGATACAAAACTATGTTGTGTTTTATTAATTTGGGGCAATCCTAATTAATTCTATATACAGTGCTCAGCATAAACGAGTACACTCAACAGATTTGTCAGAGAACCTTTACTTTCCTTTCAGAATCAACATTTTCTATGGGACACTATACTACAAAATACTTCCACAAATGCAGGCCATTGATTGCAAACAAGATTTGTTAATTTGCACATACTTTTTTGTATGTATTTTTCCTAACAAATTAATTCAAGACCATGTTGCAAAAATTAATACACCCCAATGAAAGTCTTAGCACACAGCTAAATTTTAGACAACAAAATCCTAATTAACAAGACTTCAACTACAGGTGAGTCTTATTATTCATTAAACAGGTGTCCAGCAGACAGTTGATTATAAAAGGGCATTACTTAACAAAGAAAACCCCTTCCCATTTCATGCTGTCAGCAATGGCACCACATGGAAGAGAAATGTCACAAGGCCTGAGAAGGAAAATAATTTCTTTAAACAAGAAAGGTGAAGGTTACAAGAAGATCAGCTTTGTTTATCAGTCAGGATACTGTAGCAAAAGTGATAGAAAAATTGAACAAAGATGGAACTATAACCATCTCACAGGGCCGTCCAAGCCATCCACTAAAGTTAACACCTCGACAGGAGCGTCTTCTGATGAGAAGGGTTGAAGAAGATCGCCATGCAAGTTCACTTCAGTTAGCTAAAGAAGTAGAAGGCCAAACTGTGGTGATTGTTCCCCGTGACACAATACGGCATACACTGCAGAGGAATGGCATACATAAGTGTCGTCCATGAAGGAAGCCTCTCCTAAAGCCCATTCACAAAAAAGCCCACCTAGAAATTTCCAGGGCCCAGATTGAAAAAGAAAAAGACTACTGAGACTCTGTACTCTGAAGTGATGAAACCAAGATAAATGTTTTTGGAATTGATGGCTTCAAAACTGTATGGTGTCATAAAGGTGAGGAGTACAAAGAAAAATACATGGTGCCTACAGTGAAACATGGTGGTGGCAGTGTCCTTCTGTGGGGCTGCATGAGTGCTGCTCGTGTCGGGGAGCTGCATTTCATGCCCTTGGTCGTTGTGCACTTTTCCAACATGACAATGATCCAAAACACACATCTAAGACCACTGTTGCATTTCTGAAGGACAGGTTGAAAGTGATTCAGTGGCCAAGTATGTCTCTGGATCTGAACCCAATTGAACACCTATGGGGAATTCTGAACAGACAAGTTGAGTATCACTCTCCATCCAACATTCATGCTCTAAAAGAGGCCATTCTTGAAGAATGGAAAAAGATAGATGTTGCAATATGTCTCCAACTTGTTCATTCCATGCCTAGAAGACTTGGTGCTGTCCTTACAAATTATGGAGGTCATACCAAATACTAGATGGAGTAGTTTTTGTTGTGATGTGTATTAATTTTTGCATCAACTAATTTTAGTAAAGCTGAAGATTTTGTAATCTAAGTTATATTATTAACCTTACTTTTATGTGCCAAATAAATAAATGAGCCAAATAAATGTTCTATAAAACTCAGTCAAAATTTTGGAAATTTATGCTGAGCACTGTACATACCCTATTATTACTCAAAAAGTGACTCCAATTTTGTTGAGAATGTAGCGCTACCCCAGAGGAGCTGCTTGGTAGTTTGGATTCTCTGTTCTTTGCCTCAACTCTTTGGACAACCTCCACCCCTCTGACACACCAGGTTAAGCAGATAAAAATTGCAATTCTGTTGAGAGCACAAAGATAAACACTCTGCACACCACTATAAAATTCAGTATCAGGACGTATATGCCAGGTTGATTAGTGGAAACAGAATTTAGTATATTTTTATGAGTTAAAGTAAATGGCAGTATATTCATAAAAGAGCAAATCAAGAATTTAATCAACCACAATTCACAAGACATTATGATCACTAGCTTGTAGCAGTTTGGTGTGAGCGCTATATTGTTGAATTGATCTATATCTCATAACCTGCAAATCAGCATAAAGCAAAGGCATAGACAACAGTAACTGCAGTGATGAACAGTGCTGTAATAACTTTCCAGTGTTCTATACTGCTAGGAATTACTATACTAAGACCCAGGTCTACTTCAGTGGTACCCCTTACTATAGGCAATAGATTAAATCCTTGTAGAGAAGACTATCTAAAGAGACAAACTTTTGCCCTAGTTCTTCCACCGGCTAGTATTAGGGCTGAATCTTCATGGTGGTGCACATAAGTACATTCCCAGTAAAGTCTACATGCAATGGTAAAGGGTGCTAGTCAAATGTCTACTCACTGTGTGCTCAGTCTCTATTAGCAGCAACGGATCAATGGAAGCAATGCCCTCTCACCAGTCCCAGCAATACAGCCATGGCCCTGCTGTTCAGATATCCTCTAGATCTTACTGAAGTGGCTCCAGTCCTCAGCCCACAGGTTTTCAGCACTCTTTTCTCTGCAGCAAGAGTCTATATTTAACTAGTAGTTGAGTTCCCAGACTCTGCCCACTCAGGTTTTGTCACGTACCTGGTTGGGGAGCCTGACGTGGAGAGGAGGCATCTTCTTACTACTCCCGCTCGGAGCCCCTGATAGTGGGAACAGAGGGCACAGAGCCAGGAGTGGAATGAGTGCCGGGTGGGTCAGGAGCTGGTGTCAGGCAGGTGAAGACCCAGGAGATCTGGAAGCAGGCCAGGTACAGATGCAGGAACTTGGGTGCAGCAGGAGGTAGGTATGGCGGCAATCAGGATGCAGACCGGGAATGGACACAGGAGCAAGGATGTGGCAGCAGGCAGGTATGGCGGTAACCAGGATGCAGGCCAGGTGCAGGACCATGGGTGCAGCAGCAGGTAAGTATGGTGGCAACCAGGATACAGGCCAGGTGCAGATACAGGTAAGTATATGCAGCAGAGTCAGACAAGCCGGGTCTGGATCAAACGAGCAATTTAGTTCAAGGGAGCAGGCAAGAGGATAGTCAGGGATAAGCTGATGGGCAATCGGAGCCCAGGAGACATCCCTGAAAACCCATCTCTCCTGCCCCTAACTAAAAAACTGTTTTTATCTTTTGGACCACTGGGACCTTCCTTTTAGATTGTAAGCTCTCAGGAGTAGGGCCCTCTGAACCCTCTTGTATTGAATTGCACTGTAACTGTACTGTCCCCTCCATTTTGCACCACACAAACTGTTAGCATTACATGCATTCTGTATATTAATAATAATAATGATACTAATAATAATTATAATAATAATAATATAATAATAATAATGGTCTAATTACTCTCTGTGCTGGCCCCAAATCTCCACTTCACCCTTTATCTCCCTATATGTCCCTTTATAGAGTTGAGTGACTCTGAGTCTGCTGCAACTGCTGATATCACATCTAAGATGGTGGTACCCAGGAGCAGTTTGGATGTCTACAAAAGGCAAACTTTTAGAGACAAATAACATGTATAAAATGTGCATATAATCTTGTGTGAAAATGTTATTTTAAAAAGAATTGTATGGTGACTAATATATACCAAATAGCATGAAATTAGTTTACAAGATGTCTTTCTGTTACAACTAGAATACGCTAGATACAAATTAATGGTTCTATTTAACGAAATAAAGCTGATTTTATATACTTACTTAGTTATTTAGGTTGGGAAAAGACAAGTGTCCATCAAGCTCATCTTCTCATAAATTCCAGCAGTTTTAGACCCAAGAAAGATGAAACAATCCCCCTGGCCAACTGTGACCAATTTTACTTCCCAGGGGGAAAAATCTTTCCAATTCCTACAACTCAGTAGGATTAGTTCCCTGACTGAAAAAAGTAATTATAACTTTGGATACTGGTAATTGTGAGAAAATCTTCTTTTGTGGTGTGCAGAAAAACTTATTTTGTGACCTAAAACATAATAAAAGTTCCTTAATGCTATTCACTAAATATATTGAATAAATATGTAAACCCAACTTTCATATTTCTGATATGTGTCTGTTCTAACTGCTGATGAGAAAAGGTATTTAGCAGTTTATATTTACTAAAATAATTGAATTTCCATGTTCTGTGCACTGTGGGAGACCAGATATAGTGAATGCAGGGTCCTGGGTTTAGTAACACTTTACGTTAACTCAGTGTTAGCCCACATTGATATTTGACACCGTACACCTAGAGAAACTTTGCCTTAGATGTATAATAGCTTTCCTTTAAAAGTATTAGATATACACAATTAGTTCATAAGATGTTACCTTTAATTGGTAACTTATTAATACAAATAATATATCATTGTTACAACTGTTACAGCCAAGTGGCTCTATAAATTGTTTCATTACGGTAAGTAATCTTTTGCAGTATTACAATGTTCTGTCAGTTTGCCAAATATTTATTATACATTATACAGTATACATACAGCATAAATATCAATCTACTAAAATGATAACTTGTGTTATTTAAAGTGATACTGAAAAAAAAAATCAATTTCATGTATGTCTTCTTAATGTGTGAATAAGGATATTATTTGTTGACATTTTAAATATAAATGTGGAACATCGGACTTTTTTTTTAAATTTGTGCATGGCATCGAAAAGGATAGAATCTTGGTCAGATATTATGTATATGCTACCATTTTTTTTTATTGGAGAGGTTTCCACTCAATTCTGTTTGGGTAACCCCACAGGAAAAGAAAGAACACTTCCAAATGGGCACTCAGACAGCAATAGAAAACCAGCATAGCCTCTACCCTTGCTCCATTCAGTACGGCTGGAGTCTTTTTTATTAAACTGATCAGACCCTTTATTACAATATGACCTAAAAGTGTTCGAACCATTTTCTCTGTGTATCGCATGAGCTGCTGTCTACCACTTGTCAAACCACTTGTTGAAAACCATTTACCATTTTCCTTCCACTTCACAATTACTGTATGTGCCACTTTGTGTTGGTCTATCACATAAAATCCCAATAAAATACATTTATGTTTTTGATTGTGACAAAATGTGGAAAATTTCAAGGGGTATGAATATTTTTTCAAGGCACTGTAAGTTCGAACTTTGGTTGATCTTATTTCATTATACAATAGAACCAATAGGCCGATATAAGAGGTGGTAACTCTGCAATTATTATGGTGCCAGATCTTTAACTCCAACTTTTTGGGGACAACGATCAGTTCCCACCCTGTCCCAATGGTTAGGCAACGTAGACAGAAAGGACATCATTTGCTCTGATGCCCTTTGTTGTATCACCCTTTGACCAGAAAGCATCTATCCCTGCCTGTAGTAATCTAAGACAGTTTAGTTGGCAGAGTTAAATCAAACAATACTTTGTTTTCTTGATGCACTGGTGTCCACCCAAATCTGGAACTTGTGTTCCTTGGCCCCACATCAAATATATTCTCAAAACCGCTATGAAAACAGCAGAAGAGATTATAGAATCTAGCCTCTAGGCTGTAATTGAAGAGGTTGCTGTGGTCCAGTAGCGGTGAATAGGTGGAACCTTTTCCATTATTTACATATAAAAAGCACAGAGGCTGTTGAGTCAGAAAAGATCATTTAGGTAATTCTTGGTGAGAGAAGGAGCACATTCTTAACAAGCTCCATTTAGCAAAACTGGTGTTAGAAGAAAGTTATTTTCTATTCATCACAGAGGGTGGAATGAAATAGGCTTAAGCAGAGATTTATAAAGGTTTTGTGCTCTAGACTCAAACCAGAGAAAATCGAAGAATAATATTTACAATAGAACGTATGCATCATTTCATTCATGGTCCCGCAGGCTTGTCAAGAAAAACATTTTTGCGTTTTTCAGGCAAGACTTTTTCTCTTAACCTTCCACAAACTTTTCCTCTTATCTACTTTAAAAAGTACAGGAAAAAGTAAACTCTCTCACAATTATTTTTCACATTAAAAAAAAAATCTAACTTTATTGATGTACAAAAAATGGTAAAATAACACAGCACAATAACTTTTTATGTTTAATAACATTTTTATTACAAAGTCAAAAGAGGAATACAAAATATGACGCAAAAATACTCATGTAACTATGAAAGCACATTACCATGATGGGTTACATCCCAGTCAACCACAGAATATAGTTGGTTACCCAAAGGCCATGACTGTAGCATATGTGCACTACAGCTTACAAGGAGAGCATACTTTTCAGTTTTTGCAAAGATTAGCAAGAGGAAGGTGGAACAAGAAAAAGAAAAAAAGAGGACAAGGAGAAAAAGAGGGGTCAGGGAAAAAGAGGGGGGACACAGAACAAAAGTAGGCCATGAATAAGCAATAAATAACCACATTGTCAATAAGAATCCTTTAGAGGTCTGAAATTGTGTCATAATACAAAGGGGTGGTTCTGATCTTGAACCAGCAGGCCCATATCCAGTGATGTATTTAGTTCTTGTGCTGCCCTAGGCAACAATAAAATTGGGTGCCCCCCCTGGCCCCAGCAACTCTCCGCCAACCAAACCCACCACCCTGGCCCCCGCCATCGTCACTCTCCACCAATACCCCCCCATCCCGCTCGCAGAGAGAGAGAGAGTCAGTCAAGCACTAACCTTAACCTCTCCAGAAAGCAGCCGGCTATCATCGGGGCCAAGCCCAGTGTCTTCCTTGTGCAGGAAGCTTACACCCTCCAGCAGCGTGCAGCCTCCTTGGATTCCATGGCAGAGCCTCTCCAGGTCCCCATCCCTGCCACGTGTGCCCCTTCTTCCAGGGGGTGGTGCTGCCCCCCTGAAAATTGCTGCCCTAGACAAACGCCTTGTTTGCCTTGTGGTAAATATGCTGCTGCCCATTTCTTAGAGTGTTTGTTGGTAGAACCCTGGCAACATTTGTTAATTATTCCATAAGGCATAGCTCGTCTACTTTGCATAACCATTGGGACAGGGTGGGAACTGATTGTTGTCCCCAAAAAGCTGGAATTAAAGATTCGGCAGAATTTAATAATTGCAGGGTTACTGACTTCTTATATAGGCCTATTGGTTCTATTGTAAAATAAAATAAGATTGACCAAAGTTTGAACCTACTGTAATTGTATTGTCCTGTATTGAAGAGATGATGTCAACCACCACCCGACAAAACAGATGAATAAGTGGACCAGACCACTATATATGGCCATGTCCGCTGCGGCCTCTGCAATCCCTCCAGCACAGAGGTGGATCTGAAGTGTACTTTGCATGGAGTATAACTGGAGTGTAATGCCAGCAGAGTTGCCAACCATCAGTAAATTTACAAACAGTCTGTAAAAATCAGTGATTTTTATAACTGTAAATATCAGGGGCTGATCATTTGTCGTGCTGTGTTGAATTTTGTAAGTGTAAACCAGTCAAATTTCTTGTCATGGGTATTGCTAATGCTTCTACATTGTGTTTATTCTGTTTAAATATTGATTATGTAAGTTATTCAAGTGTTACTAAACCCACAACAGTAAAATCAGTCTGTATATGCAGTAAAGCATGCTTGTTATACTCACTGTTGAACCTAAGGGGTTAAACCTTCTCACTGTGTAAAAAGGATGTTTGATCCTGACTTCTCTGATCCTCCCCTTCTTCTACTGTCCCCAATCCATCGCTGATAGAGCAGAGCCTTGTGGGCAATCTGCACAACTTTGGTGTGTATTGCTAGAGAGCTTTTTCTTTTCTTGGGGGAGTGCATGTGATCAGCACAAGGCCAATCAGTACTGTCCAGACAGAGGGTCAGGGAGTATGCAGCCTCATAGAAGAATCAGGGGAGAATGAAAACCTCCTACACACTTTAACCAGTGCTCTGTAGGACACTGAATTACACAAGAATGCTCTAACTGCTGATGAGAAAAGGCATTTAGCAGTTTATATTTACATCTTGCAAATCGCAACTGAAATCTGTAGATCGACCGATTTTGAAATCGTGCGACTTCACTCTAAGTCGCACGACTTAAAAATCGGCTTTGATGTGACCGGGGGCTTAGTAACACTTTAATGTCATTTTTCATGTTGTCAGTAAAAAAATATGCTCTGTCACTAAATTTTCCATGTTTTGTCAGTAAAAAATGCTGTTGGAGGTTGGCAACACTGAAGTGAGAAGTTTGTAACAATGCAATAAAAGACAGCCAAAAGCCTGAACAATGACTTCCAAACAGTGGACCTCACTTTACAAGTTGTAGCGATACAATAAAATTAGGGGATGTTAGGCGGTACACAAAGTAGACAGGTAGGGGACAGGAAAAAAAATGTAATGAAAATGGTCGACAACAATTGGGGAAAAAGGAGGGGACAATTAGGCAGCCAGGATAAACCCATAGCAAATCTTAAACTGCTGCAATACAGGACTCTCACGGTTATTTTTAAAAATAAAAGGTTGATGTAGTGGGAAATGTAACTAGCACAGGAATGAATCTGGCATCAGAGGAAATCAAGCAGCACATTTCCTAAGTTTTTGACCCCATCTGGACCTTGTTGAAATGCCATATGACAGTGATAACATGAAATAGAGAATGTCAAAGTTTACATACCAGAGCTTGACACTTCACTCACAAATCCGCCAAGGTAGAGCATTCTCTATATCTCTTACTTCTGCATTCTCTGTGAACCTTGCTCATGGAAAGACATAAAGCGTATCTAAACTA
Source organism: Staurois parvus (assembly GCF_062004578.1). NCBI lineage: Eukaryota > Metazoa > Chordata > Amphibia > Anura > Ranidae > Staurois > Staurois parvus. The sequence goes on from NW_028318776.1 coordinate 4,151,812, forward strand.
AAAAATACAAAAAAAAAAATGAAAAAAATGAACATATAGCAGCTTAACAATCTTCAGATGTAGTGGTTAGATTTGTTTCTTTTCTTGAGCTTTTTTTTTTCTTTACTTTAACTTGGTGTAGTACTCCCCTGAAAGAGCTGGTGGTAATTTGGGCTTCTTTCCTCCCCTTAGAACACATATAGCCAGGCACACATCATTTTTGGCAGTCTTTATCTGGCTCAAGAATCAGTCTAGGGGTTTTCTTTTTCTTTTTTTTTTGTGTGAGGGGGGGGGGGGGGGAATAGTGAACAACATGAGGATTGTTATCTTTCAGGCTGCTCTTCCCCAACTCTTGAAAGTTGTACAGCTCCAGCTATGCTTGTACAACACCCAACAGTATTTCACCCCTGTTTGGCTGTACTTGCAGAATGTCTGTCTGCACTTCTCCCAGCAAAAAATCCCCAAAAATGTCTATTCTGTCTGTGATCTTACCTCTTCCCAGACACTAAATCACCACACAGTTACTCTTGCAGCACTGGGGTCTTGTGCTTACAGGGTCATCGGTTTCCTCCTGCGGATTTCCACCAGGCTCCTTCCCCTGTGGGAGACTCACTCAGCCTCTGGACAACTTGGACTCTCTCCCACAGCTTCCTCCCCAGCTTTCCTCCCAAGAGCTTTCTCCTGATCCCTGCAAATAGGCCCCCATCTAAGCCTAGCTGGGACCTTGGTGTCTTCAAACTGGCTTCTCCCTCTCTCTCTCTCCTTGGCTTCTGCCTAGGAGGGCAAGGTCCCTCAACAGAGGTCTCCTCCAGTAGGCCGGACCTTAGAATGCTGCCTTACACCAACATACTGCAATTGTCACTGCTACTCAGGCGTCAGACTATTTATGGGCTCTTCCCCACCTTCTGGGCCTGCCTCCACCAGGGATTGGCTGAAGTACCAGACATTTTCAGGCTGCAGCCTCTGCCTTCCATCCACTATGTTCTAGAAAACTTGAATTATTATTATTATACAGGTTCCATACAGCACAACAGTTTGTGCAGCGCTTTACAAAATGAAGGTAGACATTACAGTTACAATACAATTTGGTACAAGAGGAAACAGAGGGCCCTGCTTGAATACAGGGGGAAGTAGCAGAGCAGCAAACTGTGAAAACCTGAGCAGCCCTAATTTAGCAACCCCTTCTCCACTAATTACAAGGGAGCCAAACTAAATTCACATAGCAGCCTAACCTAAACCTAGGAGGGGGCTACATCAGAAAAAAAACTTTCTGTCCCTTTATGTTTACACTCCTGTCTTCATTGGATCTATGGGGGCAGCTGTGGTTGTCAAACAAGTTGGAGCTTCAACATGTCTGCTTTTCTTTATCTCCATTACATGGTGGGTTGATTATAGTAGTGGTTTACACGATAACAATAAGGTTGCTTGTGCTTTCTTTCAAGCCCACAAAAAGTGAAGAGAATGCTGCATTTTTGCCAAGATCAAGTTATTTTTTGTACTTGCCAAAAATGCTAATACAGCCACCACATCCAATCACTGATAAGCTCCAATATATTACATATTTTTCATTTAGATACACATTTAATTGGTCCTGGCATCTGAGTGCTGAGGTCCCCATAAGAACCACAGTTTTGGCAATTTATGTATTCCTTGTAGTAATGCAGATCTCTCATATTAAGTTTTATCTTAATAGGAATTAATTTTTGATGTTTGTCTCCAAATCAACATTAAATCAAACAGTTCAGACAGATTATTTACCGTGACGGCTTCAAAAGTTTAATTCTGTGCTTCAGTACAGAATATCTCAGAATTGGTAATATTTAACTGGAATGTTCTAACTTGACATCATGTTGCTTTTTGGCTTTATCCTGGGTTCAAACTAATGTGGTGCAGAATTTGCAGCTTTTTCTGTGCGAATTCCGCACCGCATCAGAATCGCACCCCGTTCATGCGAACCACTGCGGGTGTGTATGTTAAATTAACAACACCCCGAAAGCAATCCGCTAAACACGGTGCGATGTGCAGAATCGGATCACATAGGTGTGAATACATGTTTTTGGTGCAGGTGCTGTGCAATTAGAGACATACAAAATGTATAGCTCCAATCACACCGCACACAATTGCCATATGATTTGCACAGGAATGTGGTGTGGTTCCTGTGTGAATCACATGCGGTGTACCAAGCCTTACACTACCCTGCTAAAAGCTTTGTAGACACCTAATTGACATACCAATATCAACTTGTTAAGTAACTCATTCCAGAACCATGGGCATTAAAATAAATTTTCACCCCCTCCCTTTCCCTACTTTTTCTGGGAAGGCTTTCCACAAGATCTTGGAGAGTGTCTCTGCCCATTTAGCCAAAAGAGCACTTGTGAGATCAAGTGTAATACTGATAGAAGACAACGAGAAGACCAAAAAAAAGTCACAATCAATGTTCTAATTCATTCTAAAAGTATTCATAGAGTAAAGGTCAGGGCTCTCTGCATGGCAATGTAGACCCTCCACAGCACACTCATCAAACCATGACTTTATAGACCTGGCTTTGTGTGCAGGAGCACAGTCATGTTGAATCAAAAAAGGGCCATTCTCACAATTTTTACCAGAAGCTTGGAAGCACACAATTACCTAACATGTCATTGTATGCTGTAACATTAAAGTACCCTTCAATGGAAACATGGCAATACAATTAACCCTCTCTTATGTATGTACAAAATTGTAAATTAGCCCCCTCAATGACAAATCAATACAATTTAATATGAATCACACGCTATGGGGGAAGGAATGTCTGCAAGACTTCAGGGTAAGAGCTGCACTCACTGCTCTGTTTAATTTTAACCATAACCACTAAGGCTGGGGGGAGGTGGGTTAACGTTCACTGAATGACAACAAATGCAGGTGGGGAGGTTGGTGGGTCAAAATGTCAATGCCTTGACCAGCAAAGCAGAATGGGAATGAGGGTTTACTTTCACTTCCACTGCCCCCCCCATTGGTGGTCACTGGGAGTAAAAGGGAACCCCCATCATCCATCCACTAAGCATTAGTGGTCATATCAGTGAAATTTTAACCCACCACCCCCCCTTCTGCATTTTTGGTCATGAAGCAAAAGTCAACCCACCTCCCCTTGCATTGGTGGTCAAGAGGAGATAAATTTCAGCTCCACTGACCACCAAAGTGGGGGTTGGGGTTAATAGTACTGACACCAATGATGAGAATTATTTTTACATCCACTCACACCAATTCAGGAGTTTAATACTGCGTCAACTGACACAAATGCAGGGATTTATTATTGCATCCATTGACTCCAATTCAGGGGTTAATTATTGTGTCCATTGACACTAATTCAGGGGTTTATTATTGTGTCAATTGGCACCAGTTCAGGGGTTTATTATTGCGTCCATTGACACCAATGCCATTATTATTGAGGACGGTTACACCATGTTTTACCGCACCAGGTGACACCAACCTTAGTGACGCCATTGATCACGTGGAAGGCAGCTGCTCAGTTCAGCAGGAAATCTGTAAACAGATCCCCTGTTCAATCAGAACATTATGTGATGGATATCACTTTTGTGACATACATGTCCATTCAGTGTTTAGCTCCATTTAAAAAACTAACTTTCCAGACCCATATTAGATCTGTGGGTGGCTAGATGTAAATGGACTTGCATCAATTGACTTTACATCAGACTAACTCTGATCTGTCATTTTAAGTTGGAACAAAGGGAAAAGAACCAGACCTTCCTTTTTTTAGGGGACTTGGACAGATGTTTACATTCTGCCACCCATAGACTTACATGAAGCTTCTGATCAGGTCCACATGAAAAACTGACAAAGTAAATAATTGTTTTTGCTCCATTTAGATTCAGAGATAAAAATGCATAAAATAATTTTCTCTGAGTTCATTGAAGGACACATCTTGAGCAATAGATCATGAAAACCAGTGTATTTTAGTGCCACCTGTAGGAGGAAGGTCTTCGTTTTACTCCTTCACTAATTACTTTGTTAAGAATATCCAACCAAATGGCTGTCTTACAAAAAAGGGTAGTTTTCGAGATAGTAGTTTGAAGTTCTTTTACACCACAACTTGCATGGTGAACTAGCTATATGCACACAGTGAGGCTAATTTACTAAAGGGTCTGAGAATGTTACAACCTAAATCAACTGAAGATTCACATTAATTATCCAATCAAATTAAAAGAAAATCCCTGTTTACTTATTTCATTTGCACATGGTTGGATAATTGAAGTTAATAGTCACACAATTTGTCGTGTGAACATCCTAAATCTTTAGTAAATCGACATCAGTTCATCAATTGTGCAGAAAATTGGTAATTTTGTTGCAAAATCTTTTTCCACCAAAACGACCCCACTCTTACCTAGTGGCAAAGTGATGAATTTGAAACTTAGGAGAAGATCCAAGATGTTAACTAAGCCAGTGATTAACTGAACCCAAAGCTCAAATTGTTGTCAGTTTTGAAGTCAAGGCATTTCTGTATTTCTTACTGTATTTCCTATTTAAACCATGTTTCCTGGTAAAAAGCAATACACCAAATTGCATATACTCATATTTATTAAATCAATCAACCAATATTCAAAAGTTTATGTCTGTACAGCACAACAATAACAATAAAAGCATCCCATGGGATTTATTATGACACAACTCATCAAATATACCGTACATATGCATTAATGAACATGTTTAGGCATTATTAGACGCTATAATAGAGAAAATAAATGTAGCAGTTCATCAAACATATTTATATTTGTATGTCAGAAAGTATATTTCTTATAGTATAGCACATATACTAATGTAAGAGCGGATGCCAGTATCTTCAATTATATTATTTTACAATCCCGTTTTATATTAAATATAAAAAATGTGATTACAGTTAAAAAAAAATGTGGCCCACTTAGGTATTTTCTTTTCAACTCTCTTGAAAACATGAGGCACGGATGAGATCATATTTGTTTCTTGTCCATCAACCTTCTTTCAATGCATTTTATAGATGTAATATAAAGTATATTGTACTTTATGAAATGTACATTTATTGGGGATCTTAAACCCTGTTTAAAAGTTTAATTATGGGAAGGGATAGATAAATAATAATATCACTGCAGATGGCATCTTATTAAATCCCCTTTTGAAAATAAATTAAGTCTAATAAACCAAGTATTGTAGGTGGGCTATATGGAATGGTTTCCAGTTGTTAGGAACACAGGGATTTGTTATGTTTTGCATGCATGCAAGAGCCACATTTGGTTCTATATTTCTCTAGTTGTTTATGCTCATGCTTTTTTATTTTCCTCTCTTCTCTACAGAGAACAGGTTGTTTTGCTCATGCTAATATTTTTTGCTAAAGATGAGAATATACTGTACCTTTGGCAATGACATCATAGTTAGTATTATTATACAGGATTATATAGCACCAACAGTTTGCTCAGCACTTTACAATATAACGGGAGAAAAAACAGCAACAATACAGTTCAATAGGAGGGCCCTTCTCCTTGGAGCTTACAATCTAATAGATCATTGATGCAATGAAATTCACCTGGATCTCTATCCATCCCAGAGTCATGAGAGACCGTGATAGTCACCATATGTAGCCTAAACATCTGCAAAGTCCTTTTGACCTTCTCAGCCAGGAAATTAGTAAATTAAATGCCAATCATTTAGGGCTTACATCCACTTTAAAATGTAGTCAAAGCAAAAAATAAAAATGATGCAGTAAATCACTGCAATACATGCACATTTCTCCATATTGTATCTCTTTAAAGAATCGGAAGGTAAAGAATATACCTGTTGAACTGCCAGAAATGCAGATTAACAGGCTTGAAAATAAAATGAAAATAGATGATTCTATCAAATAGCATTTGAGGTGACACTGGGTTACGTTACTCTGTGACATCCAAAAAAGAGTGGCTTTTGAATAATTAGCGGTGTTCACCAGTGGTACCACAAGCCTGTCACTGTGCCACCAGCCATGACTCTGATGGGAAGACATGCTTTGTTTTTTGCATGCCCCCTACACGTATGCCTGCAGTTAACCTCCCTGGAGGTATTCCCGAGTGTAGCTCGGGGTAAAGTTTCAGTACCAAAAGCTGTAACCCCGAGCTACACTCGGGTTTACCATGTGGCGCTGCTCCGGGATCTGTTCTTCACTTACCTTGTCCTGCGCTCCCGCGATGTCCCCCCTGCAGTGTCCCATGAAATGTCCTCTGGTGGATGCCGGCATCTGTCATCTGGGTTCCGTCCCCTGCGAGCGTCGGGACGTATGGGGGATGGAACGGCGGGAAATTTGAAAATGACAAAAAGTGACATTCACTAAATTCACTAAAATCAGATAGTAAAACATTACTGTATCAAACCATTTCACATACATTTTGTCCCTACTGCTTTGTCCTGTGCCCTGCCTGCATTTTTACTGTTCTTTCTGCCTCGAAACTGAGAAATGTCCATGGCGTCCAAAAAGCGTCCCTTTAGGTCAAAAGCGGTTTTAGAGCAGCTAGAGAACAGAGATAGTAATGTTGTTACAGTTTTGGTGGCAGTAAATACAAAGCTTATATGCATAAAAAGTGTGTGTGTGATGAGAACGATGTGTGTGTGTTTGAGCTAATGATTTCCAGGACCCCACTGGAAGCGTGGCTGCAGAGGAGGCTTGTATCCAGAGGAGGGATCCTGGTTCCATGGTGTCTGTCAGGTCCATTTAATGGGGGCTTCCTGCAGATTCTTGTGCAACATATTGCGCTTTAATTATGCGCATCTAGTGAGTGCGCATTTTTTACAATCTTCCACATGGATAAAGCCACACAGAATTATTTTATACCACTTGTGCATTCGGACCCGTTTGGAGCACTGTATGCTGACCTGATTTTGTCAAGCCTTCACTACTTTATGAACACTTTTTGTTATAAGACTTTCACAGTTGCACTTACTTTATTGCGCCCATCATAGCGCTTCATCCACTTATATTTATTATAATTATTATTTAATATTGATTTATTAATATCATTAATAGTAATTATTGATTTATTATTCAGTATTTCTTTAGTTTACACTGTGTAATGTTATAGCACTGCACTGGTTTCTATTCTGATTGTCTGTAAGGTTTTAGTGTTCCTTTTTCAGTGCAAATGCGGCTGACTCAATTGGATCCCTGAGCGCTCGCTGATTCTTTGTCTAAACGTACCCTTAATGCGTACAGTAATTGTATGGAAATAATCAACTGGAAAAAAATGCACATGATCAGAAGCATAGAAAAACTCTACACTTCCTCTTCTACTATGCTAGTACATAGCTACATTTGCCTTTGTTGGCAGATAATGTTCTTACAAATTAATACCATTCTGACTACATCATGATACAGTATGCACTTTTGTGGAAAATCAAAAAATCAGTTGTCCTATTTTTAGTGTGTACTAGGCTTGAAAGTGATTCCTTACATATTCCAAGTGAAGTGACTAGTTTCAGGTGATACATAGAGATGATAAATATCATCCTACATAAGTTGTACCTGTCTATCTGTAGCCTCTCTTCTCTACAGCCATTCAAAGTACAAAATGTATACAGCTTATCTACCCATTCAGAAAGCAGAGGGTGGGGAGCTGAAGTTATAATCTGCAGAACTCAGTGAGGAGGGCTAAGAGCTAACTGAAGGGAAGGGACACACTTCACTCCACACAACACAAAGAAAGAGCTGAGGGTGTCAATCAAAGTCTGTGTGCTGTAGTTCCCTCCCCTGTCACCTTTTTACCTCTTGGTGTTAGTAAAACTTGTCAGAAGTGACTCATGCTGACAGCAGAGGAATGAAGCAGCAGACAGAACTGACACTCAGTACTCTGAATTGAGACAAGTACATACAATAGAGGAATATGCTTTGTTCATATTTCACATCTGAGGATTAAAACCACAAAGTAAGTGAAAAAAAAACTTGTGAATGGGTGAGAGGGGAACAAAAGCAAGAAGCTTGAAATTAAATATGGCAATAAAAAGACATTAAAGAAAAACTCTGGTATAGGAAAAAAAATCATCCATTAGTACACCCCCTACACAAAACACTAAGCAATTAAAACATTTGTGAAATCCCTTACCAATGAAGAGAAACATTTAACTGGATTTTCAGGACATCATCTCTGTAATTCAAAGATAAGAGCATCTGCTCTACCAAGGAGAAAGTGTAACAGAAGGGATTATATCACATCCTCTTGTCTCTCTATACAGTAGAAGGAAACTACAGTTCCCATCAAGCACAGGGAATTGCATTGAATGTGGGCGGGTACACTAAGACTGCACATGTTGAATGTGAGGCTGAATTACATCTCTGCTTCGTGGAGAAAGAACAGAAGGGATGTGCCAAGACCAGTGGCTGGGGGAATAGCAGGCATAGCAGCCACCGATCTTACAAACAGGAAACCAAAGAGAATAAACTGTTTGATTTGAAAATAAATAGGCTGTTTCAGAGCAACTACTGAGTGAATCAGAAGCTGGAGGACATATTCAGTGATAGTAGGAAATCAGCAACAAGGACATGAAAAGATGTTTTTCCCAGAGTTCTGCTTTAAATTATTCATAGCTAACTAAAAATACTGTAACAAAAACATAAGCTTTCAGAGAATAGTATAGAATAGGCTCTGTCTTCACAAACATTGATATATGAAAGCCAGTGTATCACAGAATAGAATATATGAAGATTCTGAAAAAAAAGACTGTATACACATAAGATGTAAATTAGAGAACAGATGAAATGCAGATGACAATTACACAAGAATCAGAGGCAAGGAGTATTCATCTGCACCGCGGTGTGAAATATCAGAAAGCCTGGCCTTAGGTACTACAAAGCAGTTCATTTACAGAAGAGGTCAGAAATCCCGTCCCTATGTTTAACCTTCGTAGCATACTGAATATTTTCATAAGCTTGTATTTCCACATTTTCCTTTCTTGCTGTAATGATATTTCATTTCAGTATAAGCACTTTTAAATGTTCTTTGATATGGTCTGGTTTCCAGGAGTGCTTCCCCACTGATGTGCTCGTGATTTTCATTTACTTCAGCCCTGTGTGCGGTTTTATTTTTATTTCCCCAATGTAGAGCCTTTTGCAGGTGCATTTTGTGTACAATGTTGTATATACAACATCTGATGCACAGGAGAATTCATCCTGGATGGGATGTTGTTTCTGGGACTTTGGTGTCCATTGACTTTCCAGTAAATCTGGAAATATTTCCTTTGATTGACTATATGAAGTATGAGCTTTTAGTAGAGTTACAGATAACTATAATTCAAACTGTTTTCAGGCCTCTGTTTATTATAACCTTCAATGGTTCTTATTGAGGATAGAAAACGATTTCCAAGATATGTAATCAATTAAAAACAGTACAACACATGAGAGTGATTATGGTAAGGGAGCGAAGGGGGAAATGAGCACTGAAGTTAGGACAGTAGGACACAATTACATAAAAGTAACCCCGCTGTTTATTTTTCAGCATTTGTCCCCGTGAGGGGGATTTACTAAAACTAGAGCACTCAGAATCTGGTGCAGCTGTGCATGGTAGTTAATCAGCTTCTAACTTGTTCGATTAAACTTTGACAATGAAACCTGGAAGCTGATTGGTTTATATGCAGAGCTGCATCAGATTTGCATTGTCCAAGTTTAGTAAATAACCCCCTAAGGGTCTGATCATCAGCTATTTGTGGATGTTAAGAGAAGGAGAAGAAGCGCCTCTAAGTGCAGTATATCACTTTATTCAGGTGTAAAGGTAGGAACACTCACATAAATAAGGTAAGTATTAGCAGAAAAACCATGGTTGGTGTAACCATCAGTAAGGTGGGTATCCAGGGTGAAGAGCTGTCATCTGTGTGGGGTATGGAGAAGTTAGCGTGCCGCTGGAGCAGCGTGGTGGCTGGAGGGGAACAGCTGTGAAGCCGGCGTGCATGTCCTCCCTCAGAGCCGGATGGAACGCACGCTGGAATGCAGCGGCAGCGTGGCCGTGATAACGTCAGATACCCAAGGTGCACTGCGACGCGTTTCGAAGCATGCGCTGGCCGGGAAAGGTGGAGGTGCGCTCCTTTGTCAAGCTGGAAGCCTTGCCCTTAGTGCCACATGGACCCCCCCCCCCACGCTCATCTTCCTCATACAGCTATAACCATCACCCCATACCAGGATTACCCAGGACTTTGAACAGTGTTTGAGCTGATCACCCCCCCCCTCATTTCTTCTTACTTGTTTGTGGATGTTAATCCTGGTTTATAAAGATATTTCAGAGTAGAAGTCTTTCTTTTTCTCTTTTCTATTCACATAACTATTTACAATGTCAAAAAATGTTATATATGGTTCACTTGGTGCATCACAAATACTGTTTTTCCTTTTTTTGCTATCTTTATGAATTCCAAACTGCAATCAATGTTTTTTTTTCAGCAATAGCTTCCTCATCATTACCTTCACACATAGCCTGTCTTTATGAAATGTTCAGGTTATACATGGAGGTTTCTCCCATCACAGCTATGGATCGCTGCAGCTTTTAGTTTGGATGTACCATTGGTTTCTTAGCTGCTTCTTGGGCTAAATTCCTGTTGTCCACTCATTCTAGTGAATGGCCTTCTTTGTACCTTCAAGGAGAAATAGGCTATTTCCGAGGTAAGCCTGCTCTCAGTTGCTCCATGTTGGGAACCCATACATTTTAGTTTTAATTTTTTCAGAGGTACCAGAGGTATTTTTGTGTTTTCTAGTTGGATGTTGGTCTCAGGAATTTTCATTGTTCAGTTTACTGCTGTGCCCATTTGCCCCGTTTCTGTCATCGCTTGATCTAGGCCAGGAATTCTCAACCAGGATTCCGTGGAACCTTAGGATTGTTTCAGAGAAGGTTAGGGGTTCCATGAGCTGTGAGTGGTTCCCATCCATAGTTTCAGGTCCATTGCCAAATGGCAAAACCAGTGGTATGACACCAATGAACATTTAGCTCTCTGTGGTGTTCTGACCACCACTGTAAGGATTTAATTCTTTATACTGACCACCAATGTAAAGAGCATTCTTCCCACTGATCCCAGATAAATTAATTTTTGCATGGGTTCCCCAAAACTTGAAAGTTATTTCAAGGGTTCCTCCAGGGTAAAAAGATTGAGAAAGGCTGATCTAGCCAGTTATTTTATTTTTCTTCTCTTGGTGCAGTTGTGAAACATTCTTTCATATTTATAATAATGAAGAGTGTATGTCTTTCTTGGTACCAGTAAAGTCCATATTATCCCTTTATGGGTGATTTTATTCCATTTTTTTTAATATTAATGTATTTAAAAGTAGCTTAGGTACTTGTGGCCAGGGCCAGAAGGTTGGTACCTTAGCTGGAAGAATGACACATTATTATTTTCACGAGTTGTAAACAGATAACAAAAAGAACAACAATTGGCAATCACTAGTAATATGGCTGTAGCAACTGTGACAGAGCACTTGAAGTAACAATTCCAGACACTCTTCTAGTTGCAAACATTTATACACTGACAGTATAGGTGCAGTAATGCTGAGAGTAGAAGTTACAGTAATGCTGTTAGCACAATGTTATATCTTCAGCACCAAAAGATATCACACTGGCAAGGCCTATGTTACCAGATCAGCATCTGCAAGAGGGGTGGCTGACTGGCAAAGTGGCAGCACAAGCAGCACTTGAAAGAACTATGCAGGTCCTATGAAGTAATTCCGAAGACTTGGGAATAGCAGCGCAGACAGCGGTGTTCCTAATCTCTCACTTCTCAGACAAGAACCTTGCCTAAACTATCACTGTCCCTAGTAAGTGGGGTCCCTACCCCAAGTCTAGCCATTCGCAAAATGTTAGCAGGGCACTGCTATGTATTAGCATAGATGGCTGCCAAGGTCACCCAAAGAGGTGTCCAATCCGACCACTGCTCCCCTGGGGACACCTATGAAGTTGGCAGAGGAACAATGTTCCTCCCATCCTGCACTCCATCTGTGCAGTGGTACTGCAACACAGCACCACCTGCAAAATGGAGGATAAACTACAGCTGCCTACATGCTGTTCAGAGATTAGGATTTTTTTTTATATCCAAACACTGATTGGTGCTTCTCAAGAACTTTATGCTGGACTTTTTCAGTTAGCTGTTTGAGCTTCATGGTGAAGTATATATCTGCTCATGATAAAATGCTTGGGCTTCCAGAAACAGTTGTAATTGTTAATGGAATCATGTGACACTTTACTTGCACAAAAGCGGTCTCTTTTCCATGATTGGACTTCTGAAGTCAATAGGCTGCACCACAAGTTAGGCTGCTTTCACACTGATCTGTTTTTTTCCGCTTTTGCATTAAAAAAAGTGGAAGAAAAACGTGAACATTTATTCCCATGGAACTCTTCACACTGACCCATTGCTGCTTGCTGCATTTTTGGTGCATGTTTTGTGCAGTAAAACAAACCCGCACCAAAAACGCACCTCCCCATTGAAATCAATGTATAATGCAACAAAAACGCACTTGCATTGCTTTTTTGGTGCAGTTTTTGAGTAACATGTCCTGTAAAAAACAAAATGCAAATGTGGTAAAAATGCGGCTTCTAAAGTAGCCTTATTTAGGAGTTTGACCTCAATGAGGCAAATACTTCAAGAACCAAGACCTTTTGGTGTAATTGGTAATAACTTGGAAAACTGTGATTTTTTTCTATTTCTGAAGCTTAATTGTAACACCATACAATATGCAACGGTACAAGAAGTGAACACTTATACAAAAGGCTGTAATCCATCAGTAGATGGCAGTTAGGTCTGACAAAGAGGTAATACCTTGAAACAGTGACATAGTGGGGGTTATTTACAAAAACTGGAGAGTGCAAAATCTGGTGCAACTGAGTAGAGAACAACCAGCTTTCAGGTTTTATTTCCAAAGCTTAAAAGGATAAGTTCACCTTTTAACAAAAAATAACAAATGCACATTTTTTGGCAGGTAAAAAAAAGTGTATTTATTTATATTTTTTTGTTTCTGGATCCTCAAAAGCATTGCATCAGCGATCAGCAGGCCTGACAGTGTATCTGTGTACCTGTACATCTTGTATACAAGTCGACAGCCACAAAGGATGTTGGAACTTGAAGTGTTCTCTTGCACAGAATACTGATTTAAATTGTGACAGCCAGCAGGGAGGAGAGAATCCCCTGCTAGATGTCACAACGGGATTGGAGGGGGGGGGGGCAGGGGCCCCGAATATGGGTGTAACATGTAATATGTTACTAAAGGTGAACTTTTCCTTTACTTGAACAAACTGATTGGCTACCAGGCTCAGCTGAACCCAATTCTAAGTGCACCAGCCTTAGTAAATCTACCCCTATATGTAGCTGCTTTTAAGAAGTATATTTTTCTTTTACTGGCTTTAAATAATTTTAATCAGGGCTATATCAAGTGTTATATTTTATTGGTCAGATGTAAACTGGGGCTCAAAATAAATGACAAAATGGCTTGTATAACAATTGTGCATGCTGCAAAATTAGGTTTTTCCTTTATGTTATGAAAGCTGTAAATAATTTCAGAAAACATCTGCAAGTTGTTTTTATGGATTTAGTTTTGTTTTTTTTTTCTATAGCTGATCCTAGAACAGTCTCATGGGGAGAGACACTCATCACATAGTCCGACTTATTTTTCATTCAGATAGGTTTCAATTGAAAATCCCCTACATATTGAAATTTTAGTATAGTCTTCATTTAGGGTGGATTTCTTCCAGAAAAAGAAACTTCATACATGCTTTGACTCTAATGAAGATATCCCTGGTCCTTCAAGTTGAATAATGGCTAGTGTTAATATTACCCACTCCCTGTGAGCCCAGGCTGCTATGGACCTGCACCTTGGGTGGCGTCATCGTGCGGTCTGGGCTTACAATGCTCTTGGTAATGATGTAATTACATGATTTCCACTCAGTCTGTGAGAAAGGACCACCTACTGCCATTGCCGTGATAACATACGAAGGACCAATGACACCTCTGGATTGGCCTGAAGATTACAGGAAAAACTACTGATAGAGAACTTGAAGGGTAGGGGGATTGGAATTCTGCTTCAAGTTTTTGCAATTGAGAACTCTCAATATTGGGACTCAGATGCCCTCTAGAACACTGATAAAAGTAAATACACCTTTAACTGGCTGCACTAATAAATAGTTCCTTCCTACTCTGTAATGTCTTACATGTACAAGGAATTAGTGCACAAATACACCAATCCAGGTATAATTACCAGCACCCCATACAGCTAAAAAAAAGAGAGCATATTTACTTGTTATTTGAGACAAAGCAATGTTTCAGAACTTCAAAGAACTCCTTAATGAGGCAAAATACTAGGATTGTGACTTATACAGTAGTATCATGCTCTCCTTTTTACCTAGCATCCTCTATTTATTGTCTGGAAATTCTCTGGAGCATGTCTGGATACACATTTTCTACCAATCCAAGTATAACCCATTACATTAATCCTGAATACACTCACAGGCAATTTTGTTACAGAGGACAGCTTATAATCAATTTAGCGCCCTATATAATGACCTCTTATGAATCACATTTGAGCCCAAAATGAGAGCCTTGCTATGGTTCCTAAGTTAATGGGATCAGAAGTAGATCTCTGGCTCCCTCTCACAATCTCCTGCAGGATCATGCAACATCATGCCTGGAGGCATAGCTGGTGGTCTTCAAAGAAGTGATCCAACTGACACTTAAATTGTCCTAGGAGTTTCTGGTTGCTAAGTAGTTCCTGACTTTTTAAATTAAGTTCTTCTTTAAAGTCAACTAAAATAATTGCTAGCAGTGTGTGTGTGTGTGTGTGTGTGTGGTAAAGCATATACAATGAAAAGTTTGTTTTTAACCAGTTCCCGCCCACCCACAGTACATTTACTGTGGCAGGCGGCATGGGCAGGCTGGATCATGTACTTATATCACGAGCTCATGGCCATGCAATGTGCCACTATCGTGACCACTGTGTTTACCGGCTCCCACGATGCAATCACATGATCACAATGTAAACACAACTGTTATGAATGGTTTTCATTCATAATGTCCTTAGCTTTGTGAAACTGCGATTGGCCCACAGCTATCACATGGCAACTGGGCCAGTCACAGCACCCTGTACCATATGATAGCTATGGGTCAATCACAACACACAATAGTAATCACAGCTGTTATGAATGTAACCCATCCATGACAGTTAAAAACAATGCTGCTACAATGATCATCGCTGTAACAGCAATCACAGTTTTGTTTTGTTTTTTTAACATATTGTCTCCAATTAGTATCCCTGATCACTGCCACACTAGTCATAGGAGGATGCTCTACTGCAGTGGTGACAGTACGTGGAAAAAAAAAAAAGTTGTGAAACAAACACATTTAATTTCTTCATTTTCTAAAAAAAAAAAAAAAGTGTGGTTAAAAAAACTAGCCGCACCTTATCCCACCTGTGACGGGACACCCCAGGATCCCAGCCTGTGGCTGGACAATAAAGGAGCAGCATGATGCTCTTGTAGTCTTCACTTCCCTCCTTTCAGGAAGCCTTCAACATGAGATGGACAGCAATATGCAAAAATGTACAGCTCCAATTTGGGTACAGTATTGTTCCTCTGTCTCCCATTCTGGGTTCTGCTGTACATGGGATCATAGGAAGCGGATATCAAGAGAAACCAATACTTTTGTTAGCTGTATGTAAAAAAAAAAAATATAGCAAATAACAAAATTCAATTTTGTAAAACTGTCTGAGACTTGGGCTATTCAATTTCAGCATATGATGAAATAATAGATAAGCAGAGATTCCCTTCAATAACTACCAATCCAGAGGTGGATGAAAGTGTATGTTAACCCTAACAATGAATTTCTCTTATTTTCTCCCTTTTGGTCTGTTAAATATGATATAGAAAATGCTGTTATATCTGTTTGATAAAAACATAAATTACCTGATCAAGCTTTGTCTGAAATCTTTCTCCCTTATTTTACACTGTAAATACAGCGGGTAAAATAAGTATTGAACATGTCACCATTTTTCTCAGTAAATATACTGTCAAAGATGATATTGGCATGAAATTTTCACCACATGTTGGTAACAACCCATGCAAGCTATACATACAAAGAAACCAAAACAAATACGTTTAGAGATTAAGTTATGTGCAATAAAATGGAATGACACAGGGAAATAGTATTGAACACGCTAATATGAAATTTATTTAATACTTTGTTCAAAATCCTTTATTGGCAATGACAGCTTCAAGATGCCTCCTGTATGCAGAAACTAGTCGCATGCATTTTTCATGTGTGATTTTGGCCCATTCTTCCACACAAAGTCTTCAAATACTGAAGGTTCCGTGGGCCTCTTCTATGAACTTTGATCTTTAGTTCTTTCCTTAGATTTTCTAAGTCAGGTGATTGGCTGGGCCATTATAGCAGCTTTTGTTTTCTTTCTATGAAATAAAGTTTTTCCTTGGCTTTGTGTTTGTAATTATTGTCTTGCTGAAATGTCCACCCTTGTTTTATCTTCATCATCCTGGTAGATGGCAGCAGATTTTTATCAAGAATGTCTTGGTACATGTTTCTATTCATCTTTCCTTCAATGACTTGAAGTTTGCCAATACTGTATGCTGAAAAATAGCTCCACACCATGATGTTCCCACCTCTAAACTCCACTGTTGGTATTGTGTTTTTGGGGTGATGTGCAGTACCATGTGACCTCCAAACATGGTGTGTATTATGGCATCCAAAGAGTTCAATTTTGGTCTCATCTGACCAGACTATATTCTCCCAGTATTTCACAGGCTTGTCTAAATGTTGTGCAGCAAATTTTAAACAAGTTTCAACATGCTTTTTCTTCAGCAATGAAGTCTTGCCTGGTGAGAGTGCATACAGGCCAAGATGGTTTAGTGCATTAATTTCAGGTCTTTCTGAAGCTCTCCATAAGTGGTCCTTGGCTCTTGGACAACTCTTCTGATAATTCTTTTCACTCCTGTCAGAACCCTTGCAAGGAGCACCTGGGTGTGGCCACTTTATGGTGAAACGTTCTTTCATTTCCAGATTATGGCCCCAACAGTGTTCACTGGAACATTCTGTTTAGAAATCCTTCAGTAACCAATGTCATCAGTATGTTTTGCAACAGTAAGGTTGTGAAGGTCTTGAGAGAGCTCTTTGCTTTTTGTGTGACACTTTGTAATGAGACACTGATTTATAGGCCATCAGTTCAGACTGAACCAGCTGATATTAATTTGCACTGACAAGGGGCAAGATTGGTTTCTAATTACTGATAGATTTCAGCTGCTGTCTTGGCTTTTCATGCACCTTCCTTTCTTCATGTGTTCAATACTTCTTCCCTGTGCCATTCCGTTTTATTACACACAACTTAATTTCTGAACTTATTTGTTTTGGTTTCTTAGTATGAATGGATTGCATGAGTTGTTACCGACATGTCAATACCACCTTTAGAAATATATTTACCAAGAAAAATGGTGACATGTTCAATACTTATTTTACCTACAGTATCATTGAAGGAAGGATAAATTGAAAAATGTACCAAGACATTCTTGATAAAAATCTGCTGCCATTTAACAGGATGATGAAGATGAAACAGGGGTGGACGTTCCAACAAGAGACTGATCCCAAATATAAAGCCAAGGAAACACTCAATTGGTTTCAAAGAAAGAATAAAGCTCTAGAATGGCCCAGCCAATCATCTGACTTGAATCCAATAGAAAATCTATGGAAAGAACTAAAGATCAGAGTTCATAAAACAGGCCCACGGATCCTTCAAGATTCGAAGACTGTTTGTGTGGATGAATGGCTCAAAAATCACATCTGAGAAATGCATGCAACTAGTTTCTCCATACAGGAGGTGGCTTGAAGCTGTCATTACCAACAATGGATTTTGTACAAAGTATTAAATACATTTCAGTAAGCGTGTTCAATACTGTTTTCCCTGTGTCATTCTATTTTATTACACATAACTTAATTTCTGAACTTATTTGTTTTGGTTTCTTTGTATTTATAGATTGCATGTCTTTAAAATTTTATGTCAATAGCACCTTTATTTACCTAGAAAAATGGCGACGTGTTCAATATTTATTTTATCCGCTGTATATGTTATACTAATTTGTTTCAAAAATGGAATTTTCTTTTAACTTTACAAAAGACAGGTATATAAACAGAAGAGAAGATATTATGTAATGCCCCAAAATACTTGTACAAACAACAGCACCCAACCAGACAGGCATGCTGTAGAGATGTCCCCTAAAATGCTGTTCCCAGTATGCATAATAAACCTCTTCTCAGTATTATCCATGGAGTCCTGCAACTAGTCTACAGCCCTCATGCAGCTGTTTTCTTGTCTCCAATCTTGGTAAGATTGGTATCTGAATGCATTTCATTAGTAAGAGCATCTGGGGTCCAGAGAAAGTGGTAATGCCTGTGAAAGCGATTTATTTTATTTTTGAACTTGATGATTTTCTTCATTATATTAATATAAATTCTTGGAGTTCTTTTTCTAGTCCAAGCTGGCCCTTGCATCACTGGCACCAAATCACTAACATCTGAAATGCATTAATCCAAGAAAAGCAAAGTACATCTTGACTCTCAAGGGCTTAGGTCAAAATGTCTGTGTATTGTCGATCTGTCCTTTTGTGTAATGTCCATTATACTATATAAAGTCATGTATGTTCAGGTATTGCTCAGGTATTTAAAAAAAAATACTAGGCATGTTTAGTGCACATTCAGCAGCATACAAATGACAATTTCAGCATATAAATCCAGTTTGCATAAATTAGCATTCATCCCCTGCACCCAGCACGGTTGAATCTCATTAAACCCACGATTACCTAATTGATGCCATGAACAGTAATATGGATAGCTCTTTTGATGCTTATACCATACTTGCATGAATAAAAAAAATTACATTCTATTAAATTCAAAATTCATTCCAGGTGCATCAAAACAAAAAGAAGGTGTGCAAACCTTTTGTTTTGACACGCCTGGAATGTATTTAGCCAATTTAAACAAAGTTCAGTTGGGCTTTAAGATATTTGAAAGTTAATTTTTTTAATTAGATTTGAGTAGATAGACTAAATAGAATATGTATGAAGGATTTAAATGGTAGAACTCTGGAATCAAATAAATAATGGTTAAAATGATTTAGTCCCATATATGGTTTTTAAAAATACAAGTAGTTCAATAGGATTTACAGTCTAGTTTGCTTATAATCTAGAAAGCTGGACACAACTTGAAATTACAGAGTGATTCTACAAAAGCTTTTTGTATAATCTAATGTTATTAAAATGTACTATTCCAATTCCATCTGCAGGTTATGTAACTTTTTTACAACTGTCCAAAAATAAAATTAAAAATTGCTTCACTGCTTTTCTGTGTCTGCTCTAAATGCACATCAAATTTTAGGCATCCACTACTAAGGGAGTTTTATTGTGATACTTCCAAAGGCCTGTCCTCTTCTAAAAAGGACACAGACACTACAGATTTCCCCATTAGAATGATTTGTCCAGGTAGTGATGATAAAGACTCACACTCCCATTCAAAAATCAGCTGCTTCTATAGAACAGAGAAAGATGTGAATCTGCAACAATGTTCAGCAAAACCCTAGCAATCTGTACAGATCACCTAGAGAAGATAGTTCTAAAAAAAAAAAAACTGGAGTTACACAATTATTATTATTATACAGGATTTATATAGCGCCAACAGTTTGCTCAGCGCTTTACAATATAACAGGAGACAATACAGCAACAATACAGTTCAATACAAGAGGGTTAGGAGGGCCCTGCTCCTTGGAGCTTACAATCTAAGAGGGAGGGGCTAGTGGTACAAAAAGAGCAGACCGGGACCTTTTCGTGAGTACCGGACAGGTGTGCTGAGAGCGCACAGGGCACGCGCTCTCAGCACATATGTTTTCTCTTACATGAACGCAAATGTGCAGCCTCTCGGCGTCTAGGCCCAGACGCCGGGAGGCCGCACATTTGTGTGCGGCCAGTGTAAAGGGGTTAAAGCCATGGGAGATTATCGAGTGGCCAAGGGAGGAGGTGTAGATGGAGAAGGGATCCAAGGACAGAACCTTGATGGACCCTTACGGAAAGAGGGAGTGGAGAGAAGCAGCCAAAGTTTTAGGTAACGCTGAAGGAGCGCTGCGATAGGTAGGAGGAGAACCAGGAGAGAGCAGAGTCTCAAAGGCCAAAAGAGTGGAGTTTTTTGAGGAGGGGATGGTCAATAGTATCAAAAGCCGCAGAGAGGTCAAGTAGTACGAGTACGGAATAGTGGCCATTGGTTTTAGCAGTTAGTAGATCATTAGTGAGTTTCAGTGGAGTGGAGTGAGCGAAAGCCAGACTGTAAATAAAGGAATATAAACATGTAGCTTAGATTAATAATTAGACTGGGTGACTAGTAATGCCTTGTGCCTAGCGACTCCTGCAGGCTGGATGAAAAAGAAACAAATAGATTCCTTCATCCATGGACGAATCTCCCGCTGCACTCTCTTGTATTCTGACAGCTGGCACCAGTGGCTGTCAGAATACCCAAAGAGCAGCGGCATCTGATTGGATGCAGCCGTTACTCAGCTGAAGCTTTTCCATCCAGCTCCTTAGACTTTTCAGTCAAAGGATGTCAGGCAAGAGGTTGGCGACAAGGTGATACACTTATGCCTAGTAGTAATAAAAAAAAAAGGACAAGTATCAATATTTAATAGTTTATTCATTTTAGCATAACAGATTTATTTTGTTACAGGCAATTGTTGAAAAAAATTCTAAAAATTCCAGCATTCAGTACGCAATGGTTAAAACAGAAAACGTAACTACATAAGACATACGTTTCATGTTTTTTTTTCTTCCAGTCACCCACCCCATATTCAAAAACAATTAAATGTATTAAACCTAAACTAGCAAACAAAATGTACTTTAATGTTTATTAAGATAAAGAGCATGTGTATACAAATGTGTTTTAGGGTACTTGTCCATTTCATATTTATTTCCAAGTTGGGAGGCAATGTCAACAATAGTGTTCACATGGAGATCACTGATCATTATACTGTAATGGACAATTTCCCCTCCATGGTCATAAGCGACAGAAACATTTTGGAAGAAAACAGCTCACATCCTTTCAACTTTTCCCAATATCCATATTTGAATAGAAGCCACTTTGATCTGATCACTACACTAGCGTCTATCTAAGAGGACAGATGGATGTGTAGCCTAAGCAGCAGCTGAATACTAGGATACAAATTAGACCCCTTGAAGAAGGTAGCCAACAAGTCTGTTTGAATGCAGCACTGACTGGAGTCTACGTCTAAGCTATTGCTGTGGCTGGATACAGTACAGAACTATCTGGAGGCAGGTCAGTGGGAGGCTATAGATAGCCAGTGTGTCATCAGTATTTACACTGAACAAAATGAGGAAGGACCGAAGCTCGTCATTTTATAGGCAGCTACACAGACAACGATGAAGCAACACAATTCTTAACTCAAGAGTTGAAATTAATTTTTCCCATTAAAATTATGGTTACAAACAACCATGTGACATATTTCTAAAGGTCTATCACTATTTTAAAATGACCATAGTGTGGAGTAAACTGTGGCTTTATTGAAATCCTAATAAGACATTCATTGTACAGTAACAAATATACTGTACCAATAAACTGGTGCCCAGGGCAAGGCTTAATGTGTATGTCACCCCAACACTTCACATTCCTGATGTGTGTCTGTTGCACCATGTACTTACGTTAAAAGTATCCTGTTCTCTTTGTAATGCTTCCTTTTGTGTGAAATACCTGGTGATCCTGGCAGTCACCAGGCTTCCCTATTTCAAACTGACCACTCTAGGCATGAGAGCACATCCATACCAGCGTTCTCAGTTTTCTGGTTGTGCTGGTAGAACTGCTTGCCTGTCCTTCAATGACCAAACTTGTTGCTGAGAAGATCAATGTACTCCACCCCCATATGCAGCGGAGAACAGAAGTTATATGATCACTTTAACAAAAAAAAAAAAAAGGAATTGATTAATTTTTGTAATTTAAGATTATATATATATATATATATATATATATATATAATCTTAAAGTATAATATAAGAACAACCATTTTACTTTTAATTTCTATTTTAGGTTGTCTACAAGGTAAGGGTTCACATTTACTAAACCGGTTATTGAAATGCCAATACGTCCAGTTAAACAAACTGTTTTTGACACTTTGAGGAAATCTAAATCCACAGACAATGTAATATATAGCAGCTTACCAGTCCTTCGATGGAGAGGTTGCATTAGTTTCCTTTTTTAAATTTTTACCCTTTTGTTTTCACCTGGTGATCCCGCAAACACACTTCCTGTCCCTGGATGGTTACAGTCACCCCTCCACTGTATCTATGGAAGGATTTTAAATATATCATTTTCAGGGCTGATGGAATTAGCGGGCAGCACAGTGGCTAAATGGCTAGCACTTCCACCTGGCAGTACTAGGGTTGTTGGTTCAAATCCCAACCACGACACCACCTGCCTGGAGTTTGCATGTTCTCCCTGTGCCTGCGTGGGTTTCCTCTGGGTACTCCAGTTTCCTCCCACACTCCAAAGACATACTAGTAGGTTAATTGGCTCCTGTCTAAATTGGCCCTAGTATGCGTATGTATGAATGTAAGTTAGGGACCTTAGATTGTACACCCATTGAGGGTTAGGGACTGATGTGAATGTACAATATATATATATATATATATATATATATATATATATATATATATGTAAAGCGCTGCGTAAATTGACGGCTCTATACAAGTACCTGTAATAACAATTAGTATTTACAGAAAAAAGCTTGTTTGAACTTTAAGTTCACATGAAGAACCCTGAATTTCTGGCAGGATCAACCCTGAATTTCTGGACAGGTATTTTCTGTTCATGTTGAAAATGTTCATGGATGCAGCCACTACATCAAAGGACAGGTAGGAATATATTTCATTTTAGTGTTTAGTTACCCATTCAACAAAGCCCACTGTAACAAATTCTTACATAAGAGCTCTAAGTATGTGTGCCTTTACGCAAAATTCTGGTTTTTCAAAAGTCCAATGAGGAACATCTCCACCACATCCCACAATGTAATATGTGGCAAGGTACTGAGTGATGGCCATCTGTGCACTGTAGGATGTGCTAGGGGCATGGGGAAATTCAGGGCACTGAATGCTGCAGCTGCATGTGGTTATAGGGAAGCCCACAGCAGTGGATTTAGAAGTTGCAAGAAACAGATCAGGTCCTGAGGAGAGCGTAGTGTTCATCCCGATGGCCTATTATCAGCTTGCAGGCAGTGACAAGTTTGCCTTAAGCAAGGTATCTCTATAAGCACAGGGCTGCATATGTGTCTATGCAGACATTCTTACCACTGGCGTGGAACTCTAATGGTTTTCCATCTAAGGATGTTGAAACTTATGTATATGGTGGCTCAGATTCAATGATTTACATATATATCCCCTAATATCTATGTTGTATCAGGGCATTATATTAGTTTCTTCAGTCAGCTGCAAATTAGCTTTCTTCCATTGAACTCTCTCTTAAACATGCAAAAGCTGTCCAATATACAATTCACATTCACTTTATAATGGGTCAGGTGACTGACAATAAAACATTAAGGACAGTGCACCATGGATACATGCACCTGTTTCAAGAAAGAACATTGCTTTTATGTATTACTTAGCCTCAAACAAGGCACGTTTTCATGTGGAGTCTCTGGCCCAACAAGCCCATGAAACTCTAAATTATTACACGCGCACGCACGCACACACACACACACACACACACACACACGCACGCTTCTAGGTAGCGGGCAGGTGTTTTGTTTTTTTTTACATTTAGCCCTGCTGCGGGCAAGTAGCAGGGCTCACCTGTCACGTTACACAGTTAGTCTGGCTGAAAAAAGACAAAAGTCCATCCAGTTCAACCATAGAAAAAAAAAAAAAAAAAGTTATAATCCTATACTCACAGTTGATCCAGAGGAAGGCAAAAAGAAACCCAGCAAAACATGATCCAATTTGCACCTGCTGGGAAAAAAATTCCTTCCTGATCCCCCCCGGAGACAATCAGATATTCCCTGCCACCTGATTGCTTCCATACAGCCCACTATGGTGCCAGCCTCTGTCCCCCTGCCCACTATGTCTACCGGGCTCCGCCTGCCCATCTGCAGGCCCAGGACCAGTTTAGTGGGTGCCGGCAGGTATAGGGGAGGGAGAAGAGCAGGCACATCCACTCCCCTCCCCTTCTTGTCCTGACCCGGAAGTGAGGTGAGGTCACTTCCGGGTCTCCATTGGCAGATTTCCCAACGATCGAGGCTGGGAAAGAATGTAATGCAGTGCGATGTGCACTGCATTACATCCAGTGTAGTACAGGGGAGACATGCAGGGTCTTTTAGACCTTGGATGTGTCAAAAAAAAAAAAAAAAAAAGAACCTGTCACTAAACATCATCATGTTATGAAAAAAAAAAAAAAGTTAAAGTAAAAATAAATGTTTTTTTATTTTTAAAAAATTTAAATTTACACCCAAGCATTTAACCCCCCTCCCTCCCTACCCCCACATATGTACGCATGTATAAAACGTAAAAGTATGTGCTGGAGTGCCTACACATGAAAATGACGATTGCGATACATGTTACATATCGCCGCACACACCAGAATGAGAGCAATAATTCTAGCACCAGACCTCCTCTGTAACCCTAAACTAATGACCTATAAAGGAGCTTTAAAAGAATCACCTATAGAAAATATAGGGTACTAAAATTTGTTGCCATTTCACGAGCACACACATGCAACCTCATCTTTTAGATGTTACAAAAAAATTGGATAATGTTTTGCTGTTTGTGTCCTAAAATTAACTTCAGTATTTGTTACTGAAATTTTGCGTTTCCTAGACCTTTGTGATAATATCGTGTGACATAAGAAATTGGAACTACCACTATTTTATTCTCTAGGGTCTCTGATTTCAGAAAATATAGAATGTTTTGGAGTTTTGTGTAACCCTCAGTACTTTTCACGTTTTTTGCACACGGCACACGTTTAAAAAAAAAAATCACTAAACAGAGAAAAGGGTAAAGGATAAGCCCGACACTCTCCTTTCCTGACAAGCACCCAATCGGTGCTCATTACACTGCGAGGCCTCTCCCCTCCCTGCTAGTCCCCGGGTGAGGTGCTGGAGACAGGAAGGGAGGGGAGGAGGAGGTAACCAGCGCAATGTTAAAAATATTAAGTGTTAAAGTCGCCATAAAGCCCCTTTTGTTTTTAAAATCCCCAGACATTACTTAAAAGCAGATTTAAATACAGTTTTGGTTAGAATTTATTTTTTTATCAGGACACGTAGACTGGGGCACTGATTCTTTCCCTACACACACACTATTGAAATATGTAAAAAAGTGAGTATCTCAATGTATCTTGCATTTTGCACAATGCTTGTTCAATACAGTATTCCTCACATTCTCATTTTGTGTGACAAAACTGGCGTCATTTTACTTTTGTGGTTCCATGTAAATTTAAATTTCATATATTTACTTGTGTCAGATACAGTGTAAACACAGCAAGAACAACACCACAGACAGGCATTAAGATATATTTCTTATATTTCTGCCAGATAGATGGCTGAATCTCAGCTTCATCCCTCTTCCTGTTCTTTTTCCGTTTTCCTTTCAGACGGTTTTCGAATGCTTCTAATTCAGCCTATGAAAGGGAACATTCACACAGGTAAATTTATTTATTACAGGTACTTTCAGTATATATCACCATCAATTTACACAGAATATATATATTTTCAGGTTTCAGTGAAAATTTTGAAAAAAAAACCAAAAAAACGAGTTTCTTTGTTTCTGTTATAAAAGTTTGCAAATAAATAATTGTTCTTCATAAATTTAGGCCAATATGTATTCTGCTACATGTCTTTAAAGAATAAATACTGACTTGGGTTATTTTTACCAGTCTGCAGGAAAGTTATAGAGTTCACAAACTATGGGATATATCTGAAAATTGATCAATCCTGAAAGTACTAACAGCCAATCTAATATCTTGAGGCCCAAAAGTGTCAGAACAGTACAGATATCCCCCAAATGACCCCTTTTTGCAAAGTAGACAGTCTGACTTATTTCATAAGAGGTAAGTTTTGTAAGTTTTTTAAACTTGTAATTTTTGTCATAATTTTTCAGAAAATTACTTAAAAAAATTATTTTCACACTTTGTTTTTTTACATACGGCCACCAGCGCAGTACAGCGTCATCATATAACTGGTGTGGCAATGATCAGGGACAATGACTAGTGACAGAACAAAAAAAAAAAAAAAATTGATTAATTTTTTTTTCAATTTTGGTTTTTATTAAATGTTTTTCTTTTTTTAAGACTTTTTTTTTCATATTACACTATGACCAAAGTAGTATAATGGTACAATAGTAACATTGTACTACTTTGGGGAAGTGATCAGTATTTTTTTTTTTTTTACACAATTTGTTTGCTTATAGCAAAGAAATTCTTTGCTATAAGCAAGTATTTAACTGAATGAAATAGATTCATTCACCTTTTTTTTTTGTTGCGATTAGCTGTGATTGGCCACGGCTAATCACATGACACAGATGGGCTGTGACTGGCCCAGCCTGTGCATGTGATCACTGTGACCATTCACAGCTAGACACACTTGTATACAATGAATGACTTCCTTTCATGCCATCCATTGTATACAACTGTCATGCGACTTGCTGTGATTGGTCACAGCAGGTCACATTATACTGGCAACTTGTTTAGCTAACTGCAGTGAACATGCATGATGATTTTCATTAACCCTTCTTGTCAGAAGATGCTCCTTTCGAGGTGTTAACTTCCATAGATGGCCTGGACATCTCTGTGAGATGGTTGCAGTTCCATCTTTGTTCAATTTTTGTATCACTTTTGCTACAGTATTCTGACTGATAAGTAAAGCTTTGCTGATCTTCTTGTAGCCTTCACTTTTCTTGTGTAAAGAAATTTTATTTCTCAGGCCATTCTTGACACTAAGAAATGGGAAGGGGTTTTCTTTAAGTAAAACCCTTTTATAATCCACTGTCTGCTAGACAACTGTTTAGCTAGAATTCAACTACAGGTGAGTCTAATTATTCATTAATTAGGAGCAAAGCTACATGTTTTAGAACAAAATCCTAAGACTTTCATTGGGGTGTATTCACTTTTGCAACATGGTCTTAAATTCATTTGTTAGTAAAAATACTTCTTTGTGTGTGCAAATTAACAAATCTTGTTTGCAATCAATGGCCCACATTTGTGGGAGTATTAAGTAGTACAGTGTCCCATAGAAAATGTTGATTCTGAAAGGGTAGTAAGTTTTCTGACAAATCTGCTGGGATGTACTAATTTCTTCTGAACACTGTATATTGTACGCTCACAACAGTCCCTATCCTCAGGGAGCTTACAGTCTAAGGATCCTAACTCACATTCATACATACACATACTAGGGCCAATTTAGAAAGGAGCTAATTAACCTACCTGCATGTCTTTGGAGTGTGGGAGGAAAAGAGAGAATCCGAAAGAAACTCATGCAGGCACAGGGAGAACATGCAAACTCTCTGCAGGTAGTGCCATGGTTGAGATTTGAACCAATCACCCTAGTGCTGCTAGGTGGAAGTGTTAACCATCTGACCATTGTGCTGCCCCCAAATGGCAATGTAAATTTTACAGGGAGAAGGGTTAGAACCTCTTTTTTCACTCCTGTGTATCTTCTTGGGGAGATTTCCCTTACATCCTGTCTAAGAGAGCACATAGGAAGTGAGGGGAAACTCCTCAACAAAACACATATAGAAATAAAACCTCCTCCCTTCCGCAAAACTCTGAAATGTAAAGATTGCAGGATCACAGAGGAGAAGCACACATAATCATAGCCATGGAAGTGTTGCCTTGGAAATGAAAGTTTGGAAACTGTTCTGTTGCAAATGACATTGCCAGATCTGCTTTGTAATCAGTGGTCCAAGGCACGGTGTGCGACTATTCATGCACACAATAAGTAGTTGCAAACAACAATACCCATTAAGGCAAAGCATAGATGATTCAATTTTCCACAGGTTGCAGGAACAAAAAAAATTGTTCAATGCCCCCATCAACACAGCGCTATTGTGTTCTGGCAGTGGCAAGCCCTATCAGCTGACAGAACACAATGATTACTGCTGGCGGCTATATTCGTCAGCAGTAATTGCATGTAAAAAATCTGACTGGCTGGTTGTACCCAAGTAAATTGATGGATTGATTTGGGTACAATCAGGGGGTGTCAGAGGGGCCCGTCCAGGGGGTGTCAGAGGGGACAGTCCAGGGGGTGTCAGAGGGGACAGTCCAGGGAAGCTTTTTACAGGAACATGGGGCTCCAGCATCAACACATTATGAGAGTGATGTAGGAAAAAACAAACACCCCACTGAGGCTGAGCCATTCAGTTCAATAAACAACTCAATACAAAGCAGTTTTAAGCGTGCGGACTTTATCACATTCCTTGTGAATTACTTATTGTGCTGTACTCCATGCTGGGAGATAACAGGCGTGTGACAGCACTTCCCCAGGCCGCAAATGAAATCCAGCTATACCAGAAATCTTTCAAAACGCTTTGTAGGCTTGTAGAGAACAAAATGTAGGCTAGGATGATGGGCATATTGTACACAGCATGCTGGCTTGTTAGCCCCAACTCTGACAACCTGAAAACACTACAAAGCCTCCAATCTCTTGAAATATGTTTTGTGTTGCCTTCATTTTACACAATCTATAAAATATGTTATCTTAAAGCAGAACTAAACTTGCCCTATTTAAAGGCAATCAATGCTACGTATTTGGGAAAAGACATGCATGAATGCAAACCTGAGTGATCTCCATTACTGCAGGGTTAGGCTTTACTGTCAGGATATCCCCAGAGGCCATATGTTTACCCCACTTCTTCCCAAGTATGTCAGAGCTTTGATACACATACATACCATAATGTCAAAATGAAGTATGGCACAGTGGGTTGGGAAAAACTGAAACTCAAAACACATTGCCAGAGTCTCTGTTGACTCTGGGACTCTGTTGCCCCTTGGAAGATATCCCTTCGGACCAAACAAGCGTAGGGCAGAGTTTAGCAGTGATCACACCTGCCTGGAGAGAGTTGGCAGTGCTGTGCAAATATACTTGTCATACTGTTTTGTGAGTACCCACTTAGTGATGTACTATTTCAAAACTTTTAATAATAAACCATGTGATTTCCTTGCTCTTTCCTTGGTATGGGTTTTTTTGCTGCTGAGACTGGTATATGAGAAGCGAGCCAGTTACCACTTTTGTGGCATGCCATTCATGAGAGAATGAGGCTTGCTGAGGTGTGAGAGGAAGAAAGCTTGAGCCATCCTCCATCCATGCAGAATATGTCATATTTTAAATGCCGATTTAGACCTCTTGAATTGTGGGGTCTAAGAATTTGGTAAGCAGCATTATAATCACTTGCTGGTTGGTGCACAGCTACTGCATGAAAGTTTTGCACACTTTTGGTGGAATATGTGATTTACTTTGTAGGACTATTTTTTTTTATCTGTTTGTTATATACTATGTATTGAATTAGAAGTTTTCCTGACAGCACAACAATATCAGTGCTGCAGTCAGTATTTTTGCATTCTCACCTTCATTTACTTCGACTGATTAATTTGCCAAGGGTGGGTTAAGTACAACACTGGATTTAATAGAGACTGCATGAAAAAAATGAAATGTTTAGTTGTGCTTTAAAAGTGCATGCTTAGATTTGGATAAACTAGGGAAAGGTTAGAACCCCTATCAATGTTTTATTGCTTTCTGTGTCTCTTTGTCTGTGTATGTCCCTTTCTATTTGTCCAAACAACCAATGTCACCAGCACTGAAAATGAAAGGAAAATCCAAGCTTTTGAATTGTCACTTAATGGTTTTTGTTGCAAGTGCACCAATAAGGCTACAGTCATCTCAAGGGTACATTATTTGGGCACTTGTTCCAGTGACATCTGTCTATGGGGATTCCCCTTCCTTTGTAGAGATCTCCTCTCATTTCCTGTTATGTCTCAAGACAGAAAGAGCAGAGGTGGTGTTTAGACAGCTTGCAGGAGGAAGACAGCCAAAGAGACCCTCTGCAGTATGCGGTTCTTTCACTGTCCGGGGAGCAGGCAGGTGACACAGGAAAAAGAGAGGAGAAAGTTCCTGGTCAATTTGCCAGCCAGCTTGCCAACAACCGAATGAACCTGTCTAACAGTATGCGTTAAAAACAGGGGTTTCGTTAGCACACATTTGTAAATACATACGTAAGCCACAGAGCCACATCACGGCACCCCGATATTCTGTGGTCCTAACTCTACAAATTTTGAGAGCCCCCATAGTAGAGGCACATGTATTTAATGGATAGATCAAGGGCAGGTGAACCTGAGGGAGCCCACCCCTCCATAAAAAAGGCACATGAGTGCACTGAACACCCAGCATATAGCACAATGGCAGCCAGGGTGTCCTAGTGCACCCACTTACCTACAATTCATCAGTACAAAAAATGGCCACTGCCTCAGTCTATAACTGGCTTTTGCAGCAAGGACAAATGAACAGGCAATGCATGCCAAAGACAAAAGAGAGGAGAAAGTTCCTGGTCAACTTGCCAGCCAGCTTGCCAAAAACCGAATTCATTCGGCTGGCAAGTTGACCAGGAACTTTCTCCTCTCTTTTGTCTTTGACATGCGTTGCCTGTTCATTTGTCCTTGCTGCAAAAGCCAGTTATAGACTGGGGCAGTGGCCACTTTTTGTATAGGTGACACAGGAAGCAAGTCTGCCATAGCACATTGTGGCGTCACTATACTGTATTATCGCAATAAAATTATTCAGGGTGTTAGAATCAAAGTCTGAACAGATATACAATATTCTGGCAGACAAAACAGTACACAAAGATATTTCAACTGTGTACTAAGCTGTTTGGCTGAGGTTTCACTTTTTTTTGTTACCTAGAATAATCGTATTTTTGAGCTTGCTGTATGTTTTCCAGTACAGGTTTGAATACAAGCCCGGTTACTATAGGCAGTACCCCATAGTTTTTTTTTCTCTTTTCACATTTTCTATCCATAACATACTTTTCAATTTCATTTTTTATTAAATTTTACTGGCTGCCACAGAAGATCAGTAAATCAAGATGCCATGTACAGTATGTATTACAATAGCTGTTGGAATAACACTCAACTGATTGCAATGAGCCAGTTATATAAAATTGCAGAGGATTAACCCCTTAGGTTAATATAATAAGCATACTGTGAAACATATACAGACTGATTTTACTATTGTGGGTTTAGTAACACCTTAAGACAAGTCTATAAATGTTTTGTACTTTAAAAAAGGTTGAAAAAGTGAACTTTGGCATTGATGCACCCAGAGGCACAAAATGATCACCACACCATCATGGAATTTTATTCAGAAATGGTTGACAATATGGATATCTAGAGGCACCCGTGAAATCAGCAGTCTTATGTGAGTAGCCTTACTGGGTACTGACCAACCTACTGGGATAAAACAAGTATTGCCTGATAAGTGACTATTAAAAAGTAGAAAGACGTATAGCAATGGCACCTGCCAATGTTCCTATCTGCATACAACACAAATAATAATTGTAATGTCATTAGTAAGACTCCAAGTACCTGCTGCTTGCGCTTCTCTTCCTCATTTGCCGCCTTCGTTTCCTTTTCTTTCATCTGCAAAAAAGTATATAAATATTTAAAAATGAAGAACATAGGTCTTGTTCCTAAATTTCAAGATTTATTCACTCATATATTTGATTCTGCTACCCTCCCTTCCTCCATGGGGGAAGCCCTGATTGTAATTATACCCAAACCCAGCAAAGATCCGCTATTCCCAGAGTCTCACCGCACTCTCTCTCTATTACAATTGGACATTAAAATTTTGGCAAAAATTCTGGCCCTCCGCCTTAATAAAGTAATTCTTAACTTGATTCACTCAGATCATATAGGATTCATTCCAAAGAAAAATACAGCTTTTAATCTTAGGCGACACAGCCACTCATGACTCTGTTGGGTCGCGGGTGGTGGTCAGTTTAGACATTCCACTTGGTAGAAAGGACAGATTTATGGAAATGCTTCCGTAGGTTCAGTTTTGGACCAACATTTATTAAATGGCTTCACTTTTATACCAGGCTTCCACTGCTCGGATTCAGGTTAAACAGCAGAGTCTCCAGCCCCTTTCCCTTATCCAGGGAAACGAGACAATGTTCCACCTATCCCCACTGCTTTATGCTTTAGCTGTAGAACCCTTAGCAAAAGCCATTAGAACCCATCCAGAGATCAGAGGGTTACAGTCGGACAGTTGGTAAAACCATTAGCCTTTATTATGTTGTATCTGAGAAATGCGGGTCCTTCCCTGTCAGCTGCACTGCGCCCTATTAAACACTTTGGGAAATACTCGGGGATGCAAACTAAACGGGAGAAATCCCAAATCCTCCCTTTGGTACAAGCCAGTATGATTACATATTTGGGTATCCTGGTTACCAGATCCCCAGAAGACTATGCTAGACTCAACTTGGAACCTTTTTACACAACTAATAAGTCCAAAATGAAGATGTGGCCCTGTTTCCCCCTTGGTTTTATGGGGTGCATTATCTTCATGAAAATGATTTGCTGTCCAAAACTTCCATACAGTCTGTGGCATTTCCCCCTTATATTTACTGCTTTTTATATTTAAATCCTTGGAAGCAATATTTAACCCTTTTATATGGGGTAATGCCCAACATAAAAATTGTCATGGTAAGCTGTAAAGAACCCCATGAGTTTGGGCGGCACAGCTTTTCTAGACCGTAATCTATAATATTTGGATGCCCAACTGTCTAATTTGTTTCCACTTTGACAAAGGAGATCAGGAACGCTATATTATTTTAGTATGTACAAATATTTCCTGTTTGATTATCTATCCCTTACAGATTCTTCTGACTGACACACATGACCCTACTCAGCTAGGATCACCATATATCTCACCATTCCATATATACAGTGGGGATCGAAAGTTTGGGCACCCCAGCTAAAAATTTGTATTAATGTGCATAAAGAAGCCAAGGAAAGATGGAAAAATCTCCAAAAGGCATCAAATTACAGATTAGACATTCTTATAATATGTCAACAAAAGTTAGATTTTATTTCCATCATTTACACTTTCAAAATAACAGAAAACAAAAAAATGGCGTCTGCAAAAGTTTGGGCACCCTGCAGAGTTAATATCTTGTACTGCCCCCTTTGGCAAGTATCACAGCTTGTAAACGCTTTTTGTAGCCAGCCAAGAGTCTTTTAATTCTTGTTTGAGGTATCTTTGCCCATTCTTCCTTACAAAAGTCTTCCAGTTCTTTGAGATTTCTGGGCTGTCTGTCACGCACTGCTCTTTTAAGGTCTATCCATAGATTTTCAATTATGTTGAGGTCAGGAGATTGTGAAGGCCATGGCAAAACCTTCAGTTTACACGTCTTGATGTAATCCCCCGTGGATTTCGAGGTGTGTTTAGGATCATTATCAATTTGTAGAAGCCATCCTCTCTTTAACTTCAGCTTTTTCACAGATGGCATCAAGTTACCATACAAAATTTGCTGAAATTTTATTGAATCCATTTTTCCTTCTACTCGTGAGATGTTCCCTGTGCCACTGGCTGCAACACAACCCCAAAGCATGATTGATCCAACCCCATGCTTAACAGTTGGACAGAGGTTCTTTTCATTAAATTCTGTGCCCCTTCTTCTCCAAACGTACCTTTGCTCATTCCGGCCAAAAAGTTCAATTTTAACCTCATCGGTCCACAGAACTTGTTTCCAAAATGCATCAGGCTTGTCTATATGTTCATTTGCAAAGTTCAAACGATGATTTTTGTGGTGAGGACGTAGAAGAAGTTTTCTTCTGATGACTCTTCCATGAAGACCATATTTGTACAAGTATCTCTTTATAGTGGAATAGTGTACCACAACTCCAGTGTCTGCCAGATCTTTCTGGAGGGATCGTGCAGTCAAACGTGGGTTTTGAATTGTTTTTCTCACAATCCTGCGAGCTGTTCTGTCTGATATTTTTCTTGGTCTTCCAGATCTTGCTTTAACTTCCACTGTTCCTGATGACTGCCATTTCTTAATTACATTCCGAACGGAGGATATTGACATCTGAAAACGCTTTGCTATCTTCTTATAGCCTTCTCCAACTTTGTGAGCGTCAACTATTTTCAGTTTCAGTTTTCTAGACAACTGCTTAGAAGAACCCATGGTGCTGATTGTTGGGGCAAGGTCAGATGAGTCTGAGCATTTAAAACCTTTGAGATTGACATCACCTGGTCTTCCCAGACGATGATTGAGAACAATCCATGACACTGGCAGGTCTCAGCTTTGCAAAGGGGGCAGTGCATGCTATAAATTCTGCAGGGTGCCCAAACTTTTGCAGACGCCATTTTTTGTTTTCTGTTATTTTGAAAGTGTAAATGATGGAAATAAAATCTAACTTTTGTTGACATATTATAAGAATGTCTAATCTGTAATTTGATGCCTTTTGGAGATTTTTCCATCTTTCCTTGGCTTCTTTATGCACATTAATACAAATTTTTAGCTGGGGTGCCCAAACTTTCAATCCCCACTGTAATATATATATACAATATATCTCACTATTGTAAGGTTTGGGAATTAGAAGCACATAGGACAAAAACACTCCAGTTATCCACAAATACGCACCCGCCTGCCATAAGTACCCACTGTGCTCGACCCTGAGGTATGGGTTGCTAGAGGGGTCATATAACTTTCCCATATTTTTCTACAAGAAACACTTTTTATGGCCAGAAGGTTGATTGCCAGGGTATGGCTCAGGGCTTTACCACCTATTCAGGAATGGGTAGCTGAACTTAACCTTACATTACCATTTAAGAAAATACTTTACCTTCACAGACGCTGCCCGGCTAAATACCATGAGATTTGGGACAGGTGGCTAGATCAGACCTCTAAATGCTTACATGATGAATCTGCAACCCTCTAATTTTCATGTTTTTCTGTCTACTGTGCTTATTTTTCTAGCTATGCATACCAAACCTGCAGTGATATGTACCCATGTACCTGTGTAAATATTGTAGTAATAAAAAGCAAATGAACAGCCTAAAGAATAAGTCTGTTTAAAATTCTAAAATTGGCTTTGGGGCACAAGGAAGGAGAAGGAGGAGCACATGAAAACACAGTGACGTGCCTGGCAAATACAGCGGGCAAATACGTTAAATCCTATGTGGGCATATCTACAAGAGCTCCTCACATATGCTGCTAATCTATCTCAAACCACATAAGGTATCGGGTAAAATATGCAGGAATTTACCTCTACAGCTTTTTTCTTCAGTTCTAAACAAAGCGAATCACACTCCAGTGAAACATGTCCCTCACGCGCGGTGTTACATGGGAACTCCTACAATTGGAAAAGGAGAACAATGTTTTGATCAGCAGTTCACGTAAGTCACTACATCAAGCAGATCTAAGGAGGAAGACAGATGAAAGATCCAACATCTTCACATGTAACATTCTGTTAATCATAAATGATGTATGAAATATTGCAAAATATAAAAAGAAAGACTCTAATTAATGCATGCAAAGCATAGACTACACAGAGTTCTTGCTAGCTCTATGAGGTATTAAAGAGTATGTAAAGCCAACATTTAATATTCCTGATATGTGCCTGTTGTACTATGCACGTGCATGAAAAAGTATCCTGATCTCTTTGTACTTTTTTCTTTGTGTGAAATCCCTGGCGTTCCTGCCAGTCCTGCTTTCCTATTTTTTTTTAACTGACCACACTAGGCATGAGAGCAGAGCGTGGTCAGTTCGCTAGCTGTGCTGGGAACTCAGCCTGCTCTCCTCCACTGATCAGACTTTTTATGACATGCCACCCTTGCACAGCCTTTCACTGGGAAGTTCAGTGTCCTGCTGTTTCTCTTCCCCCAGCTCTTATGCAGCTGAGAACAGAGGGTAGGTGATATTAGGTATTTATAATGCTTTTCATCTGTATATACAAAAGTTTTACTTTTCATTTCTACTTTAAAATTAATGGGTTGTTTTATAAGGCGAGGGCTTACAATCATTTTACGTGAATTTACACCCTTACTTGGGTGTCGTTAAAGCCTTGGGACACATTAACACTGCAGATCTTCCCTTATGTAGATATTTGGGAGAGCTGACATTCAGTAAGTGCTCTTCCCAAGCAAATGAATGCCAGATTGAGGTGGGGAAAAATAAAATACCAAGTGTTCTAAGGGAAAAGGATAGCTCTGTTGCAGCAATTATCCTTAGATCTAATGCCACAACAAAGAGGCTGTACACAGCATAAACAAAGGCTGCGGACAGGACATGATGAAGAACTAGGTAAATAAGTCTGGGGTCACCAGACGAACAAGATCAGAGGAAAATGTGTCCTTGATCTGCTGTAGAAAGTCATGTCTTCTCCATCCATTGTAACTAATGAAAAAAAGGTGTGAAAAGAGCTTCAACCACTTGTGTGAATTCTTCTACATGAGGATCAAGAGCTGCTGGAAAAAGAAAACTAATTATCCAAGCTTCATTAAAGGGATACAACTGCGTGTTTCACTGGATGGTCGTTATTTTATTTCTGCAAAATCTATTTAACCCCTTGCCCTCCTGAGGATTTACTCCCCTTCTTGACCAGGCCATTTTTTGCGATACGGCGCTGCGTTACTTTAACTGACAATTGTGCGGTCATGCAACGCTGCATCCAAATTAAATTTACATTCTTTTTTTTCCCCACGAAATAAGCTTTCTTGTGGTGATACTTGATCGCCTATGCGGTTTTATTTTTTGCGCTATAAAAAAAACAAATGAAAAAAAGAGAAATAATAATCAGCGCAAATACTGAAACCAAGTCCGGAACAGTCTGATAGTAGGTAACGATGGTTAGGGTGACTTGAATTGGGGGGTCCGTATGGCACTAAGGGCAAACTCCATGTAGTACTGCAGCAAACTCTGTGTGTTAAGGAGAGAAGGAGAAGCGCTCTAAGTGCAGCAGACCACTTGAATATAGTATAAAAGTAGGAACACTCACATTTAGGTAGATTAATACAGGCATGTTAAATGTAAAGTGTAAACACCAAATAGAACAGCTGTCACTGGTGCCCACTGTGTCCACATCTCGCTGGAGCAGCATGGTGGCTGGAGAGAGACAGCTGTGGAGCCGGCCGGCGTGCACGTACTCCTCAATGGCAGCTGGAACGCACGCTGGAGCGCAACGTCGGCATGGTGACGTCAGTGACCAGGATTCAATGCAACGCGTTTCGGAGCATGCACTGGCCTCTAGTGGCGGAAGCGCGCTCCTTTGTCAAGCATGACAAAGGAGCGCAATTCCACCACTAGATGCCAGCATGCTCTGAAACGCATCGCATTGAATCCTGGTCACTGACGTCATCACGCCCACGTTGCGTTCCAGCTGCCATTGAGGAGTACGTGCACGCCGGCCGGCTCCACAGCTGTCTCTCTCCAGCCACCATGCTGCTCCAGCGAGACGCGGACACAGTGGGCACCTGTGACAGCCATTCTATTTGGTGTTCAACACCTTACATTTAACATGTCTGTATAAATCTACCTAAATGTGAGTGTTCCTACTTTTATACTATATTAAAGTGGTCTGCTGCACTTAGAGGCGCTTCTCCTTCTCTTCATAAAAAAAAAACAAAGCCCAACAATTTTGAGAAAAAACACAAGAATTTTGACTTTTTGCTATTAAACATGTCCAGCAAAAACTAAAAAAAAAAAAATCTAATTTCGTCATAAATTTAGGCCAAAATGTATTCTGTTACATGTCTTTGCTACAAAAAAAATCCCAATACATGTAAATTAATTGGTTTACGTGAAAGTTATAGCGTTTACAAATGGCAGTATAGATACGGTTTTATTTTAATTTTATTTTTTTTTAATCCTTACTAGTAATGGCAGCGATCAGCGACTTATAGCAGGACTGCGGTGGGCATTCTGACATGGGCAGGAACTGACTTGGTGTCACTGACACCAATACAGTGATCAGTGCTGAAAAGGAAAAAAAAAAAAACTGACACTGTACTTATGGCACTGGGCAGGAAGGGGTTAACATGAGGTGCGATCAAAGGGTTAACTGTTATTTTACTTGTGTCTGTGCTTCATTGTAATAACACTGCTTTGGATGGCTGTGTTATGCACAGGCATCCAAAGCAGTGTGCACGAGCTGACAGGGAGGAGAACTGTATTGTTTACATACAGTTCTCCTCCCTGTCGGAGATGCGCCCCTACCTGGAAATGCAAAATCACATATACACACACACACACACACACACACACGATTTTGCACACCCGTGCCACCCTGTAGCAGTATATCTGCTATAGGGCGGTCAGAAAACGGTTAAAATACTAGTTCACCTCGTTAAAAAAAATCCCCTCAGCCTCCCATGTACAACAGGAGCAACATCCCATTCAAGAATATAAGACAAGTGTGCAGGTATGGCCAGCCTGACACTAGATTTCTACTGGCTCAACTGTAGACCGCATGATGAGCTGTAGCAAACAGTGGCTGGTGTTTTTTTTTTTTTTTCTGAGAAACTGGTGAACTTGCATTATTTATTTAAAAGCATGTACCATATTTGCAAGTTTGTCAATCATATACAGATTTCCCTTCTTGTCAATCATATACAGATTTCCCTTCTTGTCATCTGCAAAACTGGCCCTACATGTCACAGACTGTTTGTCTAGGTAGGCCCTCAAATTGCATAGTTTGGTAAATCTAAAGGAAGATTGTACAATCACTTTGCTTGATATAAATTCACTTTGTATCCAATCAAGCACTACATAGCTAATGGCAGATCAAAGAAAGATAGTACAATAAAATTCTAACATGTATGGTCAAGCTTTAGTGCAACTGACATCAACAAGCTACATTCACACCAGCCGTTGGAATCCAGTGGCCACACATCACTGGCCATGTTAAAGAGGCATTAGTGGATAATCCCTTCTAGCAAATCAAGCAGGATATGCATGTAGCTTTAAAGTACTAAATTCTTACAGACTTGCAATGAAAAGGAGGAGGAGGAGGAGTGGCTAGATGTTATCAGCTGTGGGGACAGCGGGAATCCACTGCTTTTCTCGCAACAGGCAAAAAAATGAATTCTGAAGAAGAGTGGAATGTTCATGTTTATGTGCTCACTGGCAGAATATGACCACTCAGGTTTAACTAAGCTTGGCATATGTATATAGATCACTGTTCATTAAAAATTTCAAATCGAAACAAAAATGATTAAATAATAACTCATCTAATATCCATATGAAAGTCACACATACATGCATATGTGCTCTTGGATAGGGGTCTCCAAACCTTGTAAACAAGGGCCAGTTTATTGTCCTTCAGACGTTAGTAGGGCCAGTGGGAGTAGATAATGCCTCAGGCTTGGTGATCCAGTGGGGGGTAATATGATTGCATAGCACCCCTGAAGTCAGTAGGAAGACTAATGCCCCATCATTGGTATTAGTGGAAAGAAGAGTGCCCCCATAGTTGGTTTCATTAGAAGGAATAGCCTCCCATCGCTGTTGTCCGTGGGAGGAATGGTCTTCCATTATTGATATAAGTGGAAAGGATAGTGCCCCATTGTTTGTGTCACAGGGAGGAATAGTGCTTCATCATTGGTGTCAGTGGAAGAAACAGTGCGCCATCATTGGTGTCGGTGGGAGAAATGATGCCCTATTTTTGTTATTAGTGGGAGGAATGATGCCCCATCATTGGTGTCAATGGGAGGAATGGTGAACTATTTGTGTCAATAGAAAGAATTATGCCCCCAATGTTGGTGTCATGGAATGAATAGTGCCCCATCCTTGTAAGTGGAAAGAATAGTGCCCCATTGTTTGTGTCAGTGGGAGGAATAGTGCAACATCATTGGTGTCAGAGTGAGGGTATACCTCATTTTTAGTGTCCTGAGGGCTGGATAATGGCAAGCAAAGGGCCACAGTTTGGAGACCACTGCTCTAGGGCCAACCTGCTCAGAAGAAAATTAATCTATCAGTTTGTCTAGAAGAAAGAAATGCAAACTTGGCAAGAATATACTGCTGTAAGTTAATATGAGTTATTGCTTGCTAAAACTTTAAAAGTGTTTTTCTGAATTCACTCTAACAAGAAGTACTTGTGGGGTAACACTGACTGAGAACTTCCACCCTTCAGATTACGGCAAATGAATCAGTAGCTGTACTACCTAATAAAAGGCAGATGTAAATAAAGCTCCTGCAGATGTGATACATGTTACTGGGA
Organism: Staurois parvus; assembly: GCF_062004578.1. NCBI lineage: Eukaryota > Metazoa > Chordata > Amphibia > Anura > Ranidae > Staurois > Staurois parvus. Next base: position 4,192,027 of record NW_028318776.1, read on the forward strand.
GACATTGAGACAAAAAAATTTTCAATAACCTTGTACATAACGGACCTGTACTTTCCCATAATGTCTAGTACACTTCCTCATCATTAGATTCTTTGTTTTGTATATTGTGGCAAAGCACCAAACCACGGAGACACCCGGATAATACTGAAGACTACTTGCTCAGGACACAACAGATCTGCTCTGGGAAACAACTTAAAGTTCACATTGTTCTATGTACTATAATACCGTGTGCAGTATAAAAAAGTATGTTTTTGTCTTTCCAAAGAAATGAAAAGAAGCAATAAAAAAATAAACCTATGGGAGATTAACAGCAATATGTGAATTACAAAAAAAGAGTCAAACAATGGCAAGGTGTGAATGCAGTCAAAACAGAAAAATGCTTAAAAGGATGTTTACTTTTTGCACAAAAAATAATAAATGCACATTTTTTTGCAGGTAAAAAAATGCGCATTTCTTATTTCTGTCTGCAGGAGACTGTAAAGCATTACACCAGTGATCAGTAAATCAGTGCCATACAGGTCCCCTGCAGATCTGTCAGTATATCTGCTTGCCCGGACGAGATGTACAAGCAAGCAGATATACTGACAGGAAGATTCAATCAACTACCACAATGCTCCACAGCGCCGTGGTAGTTCATTGAGGACTACAAGCTGACAGCCACTAGGGCTAACAGGACTTGTAGTGCATTCATTCACGAAACGCTGTGAATGAATGGCGTGGCTGTGTGGGCGAAGCCTTGCACGTCTTCACTGTTTTCAAATCTGACAGTACGGGGGAACTTCTTCCGTACTTCTGTCAGAGGGAGGGGGAAGCAGCAGGCGACGGCTGGAGCATTGGGAACATGTTACATGTTCCCCAGTGTGGGTTGCTCATTTGCTGGCACTTACATTGTGGCCCTTTGTGCTGGAAAATCTCTGTGCAGGCAGAGGCCGAGAGTTTAATCTTCACACACTGGTGACAGCACTGTGGTACATTTGTGGCAGCGGCTAGGATCTGACACCAGCTGATCCACTCGCTTGGAGTTTGTATGCCTATTGTGCCGCTGTAACTTAACTGATTTACGGTTGCTTAACAGGCAAGGCTCTGATATAACAGTTGCAGACCACTCACTCAATTTTCGCAGACTCTAACACTTTTGGTTCCAGCCATGTGTTTGCAAGGTGGATCAATCTGAGACTTAGCTGGATTTCCAGGGTGATATACCCATGTGAACAACTCCTTTGAGTTCAGGTTACTCCTTGGCATCCTGGGGCTGTAAGTCAACGTAGGCATTCTGAGGTTCCCGCGTTAAAAAGGGAGCTAGCACATCAGCCTACTGATTCTTGTGTCCAGCAACTCTTTCAAAGACGCTGAAGTAGGTTTTACCATTTTCCAGGAACAATTTTTGTAAAGTGCTCTGCACTAGCTGTCGAAATGTAGAATCAGCCCCTGCATCACCATCTCCTTTCTAACAGGGCTTGTATATGCTGTTGTAGAGACAGTTAGGCTACTAGCTGCTGTCACTCATAGGAGGCTTGGTGGACTACAGTCAGCTGTTGCATCTACTGGGCAGTTCACCTCTTGTTGGGTATCATTTGCCACAACAAGCTGTTTAATAAGCTCCTTTATTCTGCTCAACAGCAGCTGCCTCTATAATACGCAGCCTGCATCCAAGCACCAAGTTGTAAGGAGGACAGTCTCAACTGGTACTGGCAACAGTAAACCATGCAAGAGACAAGGATACTCAGCAACAGTCAAATTAGGTTTGTGCTATGTTTTTATTCAGCACGACAGTAAACAATCATAATTTCAATGCTGTACAAGTCCATAGCATAAAACAAAACATTTGCTTCTCAATTACAGATCTCAGGTCAGTTTCTGACTAACAGGTTTCCCTCTAACGGGTTCCCTATAACAAACAGGCTGCTCTGTATTCTCTGAGTCTTCTGTTAGCAGTCAGCCTATCACACAGCTGCAAGCTAAACATCAGTAAGCATACAAATATAAAGGAATGTGGAAGCGAAAACTAATAATGAGGTCTTGCTACCAGGTGAGATGTGGACCCAAAGATGGAAGGTTTTCCCACTCAAAGCTCTTCAAAAGACCTTAAGATCTGGGACCCAGAACGGAAATTATTATGATTCTGAGAAAACAGTTTTTCTCCACATCCACCATAAACTCTGAAGCCCCACACCATATGTGTGTGAAAAACCTAGGTTAAACATACTCCCCATTACAATCCTGCCAGCCATTGACTCACAATAAGTACAGTTGAACCATATATCTCTAACTTTTTTCTTGGAGATTGCAATGTTCCTTTGGAATAAATAAAGAATTTGAAAAAAAACGTAGGTGTAAGACCCGGTTCACTATATTGCCAGAAGTATTGGGACTCCCCTCCAAATCATTGGATTCAGGTGTTCCAATCACATCCATGGCCACAGGTGTATAAAATAAAGCACCTAGGCATGCAGACTGCTTCTACAAACATTTGTGAAAGAATGGGTCACTCTCAGGAGCTCAGTGATTACAAGCGTGGTACCGCGATAGGTTGCCACCTGTGCAATAAGTCCATTTGTGAAATTTCCTTGCTACTAAATATTCCTCGGTCACCTGTTAGTGATATTATAACAAAGGGGAAGCAACTGGGAACAACAACAACTCAACCACAAAGTGGTAGGCCATGTAAAATGACAGAGCGGGGTAAGCGCATGCTGAAGTGCACAGAAGTAGCCAACTAAAGACCTCCAAACTTCTTGTGGCCTTCAGATTAGCACAACAGAGTGTAAAGAGCTTCATGGAATGGGCTTCCATGGCCGAGCGGCTGCATCCAAGCCTTACATCACCAAGTGCAGTGCAAAGCATCGGATGCAGAGGTGTAAAGCACGCCGCCACTTGACTTTAGAGCAGTGGAGACGAGAGAGTGACAAATCACGCTTCTCTTTCTGGCAATCAGATGGACATGTCTGGGTTTGGCAGTTGCCAGGGGAACGGTACTTGCCTGACTGTATTGTGCCAGGGTAAAAAGGAAAGGTGGTGGTGTCTGTCTCTATGTGAGAAGTGATCTCAGAGCGAGTGTGAAGGAGGACCTAGTTGATGGAGAGTGTGATGAGGCTGAAGCATTATGGGTGGAACTGCACATGGGGTTGCATACTACAAAAGGTAATCACTGGAGTTTGTTATAGACCAACCAGGGATAATAAGGAGGTGGAGACTCAGCTCCTTGCACAGACTGAAAGGGATGCAAGGTCTGGGACAGTGACAATAATGGGGGATTTTAACTACCCGGAAATTGGAGTAATGGCACTGCAGGAACAGTTGAAGGGCAAACATTTATAAACCTACCACAACACAATTTTATGGTACAGTTCATAGAGGCCCCAACTAGGAATGATGCTCTACTAGACCTGGTGTTCTCAAACCATGCAGAGTTTACTACTAAAGTCCATATAAAAACATCTGGTTAGCAGTGACCATAATATGATTTCATATATTGTTCGCTGTAAACAACAAGCACATACGTGAAAATTAAAAAAAATACTCAACTTTAAGAGAGCTATCTTTCCAAGGCTGAGAGCTGCTCTCCCAAGACTTAGACTGGGAGGGAATATTGGCATTGATGAACACAACACAGAAATGGGAGTTCTTCATAAAGACTGAATGTGAACACACTGCAAAATCTATTCCCAAAAGGCTAAAAGACAAACCTATGTGGCTTACGGCCAAAGTTAAAAAAGCTATAAATAATAAGAAAAGAGCTTTTATTAAAAATAAAAATGAAGGAACGCTATCAACGTTTAAACATTACAAAAGAACATAACAGAATATGTAAAACCCATACTAAAGCACAGTAGCTCTTGGAAACTTGACAACCCTGATTGCAGGTGTATTTACCATACATTATTACGCTTTTAGCGACCGCAATAAATGGGCGTAAAGCAGATACTTAAATTTGTTCAAAAATGTTCAGCATTGGTGTTCTTTGATCCTGATTTTTATATGAACATAACAGCAGATGTAACAAATATAGATGCAAACACACTAGACTTTATAACAGTCCAGCGAGAAATTATGAGCTGAAAAAAGCAGACAAAGTACCATACAGAGAAATTTTAGTTTTAAAGAAACATTTTATGGATCAGTCAGATATACAGACCTTTTTAATTCTTCGACAAGGACATCGAAGTTTAACTTTCTGGATACACAGAAATGAACAACTTCCCTGATGACAAATCTCTTTGCACCGATGTCCACAAAGCAGCTGAAAAAAAAAAAAAAAAAGGTAAATAAGGTTCACCAATGAAAATCACATAGGCAATATGATTCAGTTCATTATAAAAATGAAGTGTTACCATGGGAAGCTTAATATTAAGATCTAAGTTCAAAATGAAGCATCACCTTCTCACCCTACCTGCTCTATACCAAAAAGTAAAAGCAAGAACCTCCCAAATGCTTACCAAGTTGGGTCCACTCCTGAGCAGATGAGCAAGGCTTTACTAATGTTTCTGGGATATAGCCATGGCCTTGAACTCTTCTGTGAGAAGCATAGGCACTAACTGTCTCACCTGAGTATACACAGATTGCCAACCAACATTTTAAGTACATTTGTGAAAGAATGGACAACTACATCAATGACAGTGTGCTCCCCTACGAGGACATTCCAGGGATCCATCCTGTCAATCTACTGATAATGGTCTATTCTGAACTCAGCTGTTGGATACTGATGACCAATAACCAGCTATTAGGGCTGCCTGTCAACTGAATAATTAAGAAAGAAGCAGATTTCTAAGGCCAAGCATGTGCATGTTGGAAACTCATTTAGATAGTAGTCAGAGATAGTTGTTCTAACCACTATCTAAAATTACGGTTACATTTTTATTAATTTTTTTTTTTTATATTTTACAACAAATAATGTGTATTGAGTTGTATTGAGGGATAAAAAAAAAGAAAATAGTTGGCTGGCAAGGACACGAGGGGTGGAAACCATGAAAGTCACAATAACTCATCCAACTCAAAGCAGATGTTGGAAAACCACTTTAAAAACATTAGTAACATTTTAAAAATATAATATTTATAGCACAGTACTTTGGGCTATAAATAAAGCTTCTAAATTTGTAATTTGCATTTGTTAAATAAGCTTTCAGGAATAAAGTAGTTCGTTGGCCAGATGCCTGTCCAGCCATACTGCCAGTCTGGGCATGAGTTCACTGCTCAGAAAGCTGAATGAAACATATCTCATTAATTAAACAATTATTGGGAAAATGCCGGTGTGAGTTAGCCCTCTAGCTATGTACTTGGTATTGCCTCAAATTAACATGTAATTGTTTGAAATCCAACAATCACCAGGCATCTCTATTGGGTAACTTCCAACAAATCAAAAGGGTCTGGACACGTAGACGGCATACAGAACCATGTGCTTCTTGCATAGATACAGCATGCTTTACTTCGCAGGCATCATATAGTTAATGGTCCTGTGTGATTATGTCAGGCTGTTAATTTACAGACTGCACAATAAATGAAACCATCATCAGTATGAGACTACAACATTAACATTTGAAAGGCTTACTGTAGCTTTCTCAAATGTTAAACTTCAGTAGAATTTAGATTTAAATGAATCATATGTTCTATATTAGCAGCTTACTGTGAAATTGATAGAGAAACCATATTTTCATAAGGTGCCAAAACAGATGGAAATGTAGTCCACAAGCGATTACATTAATACAATCTCCTATCTACGGTTCAGTAAGCTTCCTTCCACAGGAAATCTGCCTGCTACCATCAAATTACAACATGTGAAAAGTCAAAGAAAAGATGCTGAGCTCTGTAAATGTTTGCAGACCTTCTAGTCAGCAGCTACAGCTACAGACAGACACATACTAGGAAGTCATGCAATATGAAACTTGGGTCAAGAAACACTTCCACAAAGCCCCAAAGGGCAGAAAAACACCTTCAGGCAGCCAAGAAAAACAGTTCATGTCTGGCTATCAGCAACATAGTCAATCCCAGAGTTGTACTGCTGAAACCCACCAAATTACCAGCAACGTGCTATTTTATTCATGCCAGTGGAAGCAGACTGATTGCAAGTGACTGATCTGTCTTCAAATCCCACTAATTTCCTAATGACAATATAATTCCTTACAGGGGATTTGGGGTTGAACATTTTCTCAGGCTTCCACAGTTGGTTCCTAACTGGAAGTTTACTCATAGGAACATACTCCCTTTAACATTTATTCAAGCTGTTATTACCCTTCAGTAATGATCTTAGCAGAATTGGCTATAAAGATATTTTATATCTGAATAACAAATGTTTTCTAACTTCTAACAATTTATTTGTAAAATTCTGTATTTACATCCAGCTAAAGTAAAAAAAATAATAATTTTGTATGTATTTGTCTGAATGGATAGAACTCTTTAATAATGAATAAATCATTGAAGCATAGGTTCCCAAACCAAATGTAGCAGTGTCTGTATGTATCAAAAACTAGACTACACATTTATGACTAATTTGCCTACCTAGTTCATTTTTACATGGCTTAAAAAGGACATACAAGGCTTTTATTTGATACATTGTTTTAGACTAGGCCCACAACTGTGTGGGTGGTACCACTGCAGGACGCGCATATTCCGGCACCTGCAACCACCCACACTATGAAATGCGGGACCCGCGGGGAGGTGCAATTAATCTTAATAGCACTGTCCACACTCGAAATCGCACCCGCACTGGGAACCTTGGTTCCTGTGTAGGCTGTGATTCCCTAGGTAGTGCAGAGACTACTTTTCTGTGTGTCATGGGGCACAGCAGGACATTCAAATGAATGGGCTGATGTGCCTGCACAAACCACAGCCCGGATGGCCGCATAGATGTGAACCTAGCCTTAAAGAATACCCTACTTATGGTTTTTTTTATTGCACACTGAAAAACATACACAAAATGTGAGAAAAACATTTATTTTTTTTTTTAAATATGATGAATCATTGTTACTACTTTTGTAATACAGTAATTGTATCTGTTAATTACAGCATTAAATAGATGCATACTGTCATCCTAGGGCAGCAATGGTTTATTTTCTGAATGAACATATACCCTGCATGTGATCACCACAAGATCGCCGGTTATGTTGATCACGATTGGTTAATCTTGTGATTGTTTCCCAAATGCTAGGAGAGACCCACAGCTGTTCTTTCAAAGTGGGACATCTGAACGCACATGTAATAGTAATTCATTTCTTACGGCCTGGGGATATCTTATGCATCGATTCCTCATACTGGCAACTCCCCATTCCTGTGTCGCTGGGTTCTAAAACAAACCTGTCATATACAAGATGGGCGTGATCAATCAGTGACGTCACCGCATACGCCGTTACCACGTGGCAAGACCATGTGACTGCAACTACGTGATCTGTTGCTGAGAGCGGCTGGTGAGACGCCACTGTGAGAGCTGGAGATTGTTTGCAGCTATATATTATTGAATGCTGGTTTTTACCTTATACATTGTGAGTTTGTTTTTAAGGGGGGTATTTTTGATACAATAAATAGTCAAACGATATTATGCTATGGCGAGTGTTCTTTATTTACCTACATATGGAATTGGATGATACTTACCTTGATGGAGTCTATATGAATCAGCCATCTGCTGAATGAATATTTTCTGGATCGATCGGTATTTTCATGAATCTTCCTCATCTGCTGATATTTGATTGAAATGCTGATTAAAACATCAGCATCTGGTGAGTTAGCACTTTGATGGGGTGTTGACCACAAAGCAATTCACGGTTGTGGCGAATATATATTTTTTGAAGAAAGTTATATATGCAAAGCGCTGAGCAAACTGTTGGCGCTATATAAATCCTATATAATAACAATATATGGACTACACTTTATTATGGACTTATTATTTTTGATGTTTCACAATTTTGGCACATATTAACCACTTCAAGTCAGGACACTTTTACCCCCTTCCTGTCCAGGCCAATTTTCAGCTTTCAGTGCTATCACACTTTGAATGACAATTGCGCGGTCATGCAACACTGTACTCATATGAATTTTTTAGCATTTTTTTTTGAGACAGATAAGCTTTAATTTGGTGGTATTTATTCACCACTGGGATTTTTTTTTTTGCTCTGTAAATGAAAAAGTCCAAAAATTTTGAAAAAAGTGTTTATCTTATAAAATTTTGCAAATAAATAATATTTCATCATAAATCTTGGCCAAAATTATTCTGTTATCTTTTTAGTAAAAAAAAAAATAACCCAAATTAATTTATAACCAAAAATTATAATTATTAAACATTTTTTTTTACATTTTTATATTATTATTTATGGGTTGTTTTTAACATACTGTCACCCTAGCAGTACAGTGTCACCATGGTGACACTGTACTACTTGTGGGGGGTGATGAAGATTTTTTTTTTTTTTTAACACTGATTGCTTTTACACCCATAAAGACTTTAAAAGCAATCATTTCTCCTTATTTATTTCAAGTACTTATATAGCGTCGTCAATTTACACAGCGCTGTACATATATATTGTACATTCACACAGTCCCTAACCCTCAAGGGGCGTACAATCTAAGGTCCCTAACTCACATTCATATACTAGGGCCAATTTAGACAGGATCCAATTAACCTACCAGCATGTCTTTGGAGTGTGGCAGGACACTGGAGTACCCGGAGGAAACCCATGCAGGCACAGGGAGAACATGCAAACTCCAGGCAGGAGGTGCCGTGGCTGGGATTCGAACTAACAACCCTAGTATTGCCAGGCGGAAGTGCTAACCATTTAGCTACTGTGCTGCCCATTCTTGCAGCCATTGAGCACTACTGTCTGAGCTGTGATTGGTCACAGCTTGTCATATGGTACAAGGCTGTTGTGAATAGCCTTGCACCATGTGACCTCTGTGATCATTCACAGATTTCACACGTAGTAAGCAATGATGTTAGAAGTGACATCTTGCTTACCACTCTGCATGTGATCACTAATTGGCCAATCAGTGATCACATGATCGGGACCTCGCACAGAGGTCACGTACGATGGTGTTCCACTGTGTCCGGAGCTCCCAGGGAGCGCGCACAAGCAGGGGGCAGGGAGGCAGTTTATAAATGGCCACCCGCCCCTGCACTGCCACCGTCTGGCCGTTTATATACAGCGGCCGGACAGGAGGTGGTTAATTAATTTTTTTTTTGGTGGCAGTTTCTATTTTATTTATATATTGATGTATGTATTTATTTTATTTATATATAATTTAAGAGCATATATAGTTTTGAGAGCGCTGTTTCAGGTATTTCCATTTATTCATATACAAGATGGCTTTAAACATTGAGGCTCTTTTTTTGCAGCTCATTGTTTTCAATGTGCATGCATGGTGAGAATGGGATGACGTCATATGACGTCCTCCCAGAACGAGAGAACTGCCTTGCATACGTCATTGGACTATATGGTGGGTGGGAGGTGGTTAAAGAATGAAATGGAAAGCCCACTTTTTAATGCCCACTCAAGACACTGATCAGAATAACGTTACGGAGGAGTAGACCACGCTCCATACAGAACTGGTTCAAGTAGGGAGTCTAATGGAAAGGTCTGACAGTCTTAGGACCTTAAGAAATACACTGGACTGGAGTGTACCACATGCAGAGCCCAGTGCCTGAAGAGTCTTCAGACTGGGCAACACAAGAGTCTGTGCCATGGATTTGGACCTGTAAAGATCTATACCGCTAGCACAGTACATGAATGTCAGGTAAACGCTATAAGCAGGGCCAAGGGTCACATTGTAGGCAGGTCCACATCTTTGGTTCAGCAGAGTCTGGATATGGCTCCAACAGGCAGCACTGAGGATTAGCTGAACCGGACAGCTAGCTAAAGAGTGCAGTTCAGCAGTGTAGCAATTGAAGAAAAAATAAAAGGGAGAATGTCTAGTAAAAATTGTTAACTTTTCTGAGTAGAGAAATTACATCCATCCTCCTAGGAAAGCATGATGGAAGTGGGAGGGGTTATACCTGACTGGCTAAGTGTTTTTTTTGTGCATACCAGAGTCCAGTTTCTTTGGTAGGCAGCAGTAAAACCCAGTTGTCTCTGGATTACTTCTAATCCTATGTCATTTAACAAATCATGAAGGGCAATGTTTTACCTAACAAAAAAAAAATCAGCAGCTATTTAAACTCAAGTTTAGATTCTCTGTGCTGACATAGTTAAAAACATTAAAACAATTTTGTGTAATTCTCGGAAAGACTCTCTCTGACAGCCTGTATTGTCTTTCACCAAACTTTAAAATGTTATCTGAATATACAGATTCAAATATGTCAGCTGCAAAAGAAGCAGAGATAATGGCTGTATAATTGGCTGACAGTGTTCTTAATCCTTTTCAATGTATTAGCATGAGGTCTGCCTTATACTAATCCGATGGCACATCTTTTATTTTAAATTGATTCCCTGAAAACAGCTAAAGCAAAGCAGGAAGGCCAGTTATCATGGTTTAAATAAACTGAAATATTGAAAAAAAAAAAAAAACCCATACACAAAATACATACTTTTTATCAAAAACTACATACACCTGCTAAGGGTTTTTCAATATGCCAACAAGCAAGGGGTTGCATTTGCAAAACTGCAATGTATGGGACACTTTATAAACACTACCCATGTTTTCGATCATGCTTATAGGCTTTTAGAATGCAACAGAAGAAACATGCTAGTGTTTCTGACAGCTGATCTGAGATTAGTCTTTGCTCACAGCACTGAGGAGTAAAAGAGTGTTAACATCCAATCAGGTTCTTGCAGACATTTTTCATTATGTAAAAAAAAAAAAAAAAAAAAAAAAGACTATTAGACTGGTTGTCATAAGGAATGCGGTCTTTCCTTTGAATGTTATAAATTATATTTAATAAAAACTTGAGACAAATTATCAAGAACATAACCAAATAAATTCTGAAGCTGTAGACTGCCAAAAAAAGAATAGAGAAAGGTGGCTAGATATTTGGAAAGATACAGATGATAACAATTACATTTTTAATGTACTGAACTGTTTGGACTCAATCACAGGATAACCTAGTACCTCACAGAAGAAGCAGATTGGTTACTCATTTATTATGGGTAAAATGCTCAGGATGTGCAGGTGTTCCCGTTAAGTTTGATCCAGGGACCTCATGCCCTTAGACTCAATAGCACTATATGACAAAAAAACTTTTTAATTTGAGCTCTTGCAAGTTAATATCGACAGCTTTGGTAATGCTGTCTATTGACTTTAGCCTCCATCTTCTTTTAATCTTTCCTAGTTAGCCCTCTTCAATGAGTTCTGATTTTACAGGAGAAATTAATGAGTATCAGAAGAGTGCAGACAAAGAACATTATATATGCAGCAAAATCTCTCACTCTGCAGGACATGATCTGCTCTCTCATGGGAAAGGACAAGCGAAGAGATATTCTAAAATCAACTGAGAAGTTCAAATTCAGGTATGTGGCCTGAAGAAAGAGTAAGAGCCAGCTTTTAGGACAAGTTCACCTAAGCCAAAGTCAAGTCTAACAGCCTGCATTCTAGTTCTAGTGCCCAGCCTTGGCATGAAACCCTTTTAGTACTTCTAGTGTGGACCTTTGGGCTTATGCAGCCATTGGTCTGTATTTTGGTGCTTTCTCAAGCCAGTGAATGAGAATAATTTTTTAGACTGGCTTCTAGTAGTTAAATGTGTTGATTTCTTTTTTTTATGATATCCTTTTTCTTTACGGTCTATGCTTTTTACCTTTTTTGTTTGTCTCCTCTGATCTTTTACTGTGGATCCTGCTGAGAGAAATATTAAATGTGGCACAAGTAATTTTTTGAGGGGTGTTGGGAGAATAAGGAAAGATTTGTAAAGTGGCTGCTGTAAAATCAGTTATTCCTAGTGGCCTCAGGTAGTACGTCTCCTGAAGGGTGTCTTCAGTCTCCAATAGCTCCTAAGGCATATGACTACAACAAACCAAACAAAACCTCCCACGCATGAGTGAGATTGTCAAACACCATTTCTTCACACGTGTCAGCTTCTTAGCGGAGGATGAAGATACACCACGCTTTTTGTTGCCCTCTCAGGACTGGGGATGCCCCAAAAGTATAATTTAAAAAACCACAAAGAAAGAGCACACCAGCCTAGCACATTATCCCAATGAAACATTTATTAATACTTCAACATAATTGTAATCAAACACTGTAATATCAAAGCCCATCAGTATCCAAGTCGCTCGATCCACTGCGCCTTAGCTTGGAGGGACACCATATGGATCCTATCTGGCTTACACATTTCGAGGGTAGTACCCCTTTATCAGAGTTTTTAGGGGGAACTACCCTCGAAACACGTAGCCCAGCTAGGATCCAGATAGCGACCTTCCCAGCTGAGGAGCACATGCAATGGATCAAGTGACTTTGATACTGATGCTTACTCTCATGGCTTTGATATCACAGTGTTTGTGAGTACAGTTGTGTTGGAGTATTAATAAATGTGTTGAGATAATGTACTAGGCTGGTGCGCCCTCTATTCTTTGTTTTTTTTTATAGCTACTAAAGCATGTTTGACCATCTCTTGCAGCACACTCAGTCTTTGACCATTCTCCTATTGCATATGAAGTCTCTGAAAGCTTTCTGTAGTGTTATATTCAATGAATATTATGTGCAGTCTTTTGATAATGTTGGGAGCCGCACGGGTGATATGAATCCATACCCATTTGAGGTCTCCTATTTAGGTTAACTACCAGCTTAAGATATAAAATGTGAGACCACATTTGATAGTTAAGTGTTCTTGCATGGCAAGACCACTTACTGTTATCTCACATATATATTCTTATTATTATAGCCAAATTTACCATCCTAACTCCTCCCACAGTTTTTACACTACATAGACAGTAATATACCAAAACGTGCAGATTGTTCCCGATTGGTGTGCTATTACTTTGTCGAACGTTTCACCGAATGGTTCACGAAATATCGGCATTTTTGTGGTGAAATTGGTCCCATAGGAATGAATGGCGGAATGTTCAAAACTAGAGTGGGAGCTGACAAAAGCTAGAGTGTGAGCTGAAAAATCAGGACATGATTTCTAAACTGCCATCACTCCCTCATTTTCAAGCCACCTACACAAATCGTATATCAAAACTTTCAGCTATCCCTGCTGCCACTAAAAATGTCCACGGCTAAGCCATAGTCCTGATAGTTTTCACAATATGACCATTTGTTTGCTCCGCCCACTCCAGTTGTACACTACTAGTGGAGGCAAGAACACTTCACACAATTTCCCCAGAAATTGTAGCTTTTCTAGTTTATGTTTGTTCTTAAAAACAAAAATATATTCTAACAGACATTGCTTCAATCGTAAGTAGCAGATAGGTACACTTTAAAAGAGGTATAAGAAAAATGCAATGTAATGGTAAGAAACAGACAACTGGAAAATGACCAAAAGGGAACAAATAACAAAAACATTCTTACTACTCATAGGTTATAGGATTCTGTTGCTTGTGGGATGAATGTGTCTAGGTTTACAGGCTCCTTTACAATTAATCAGAAAGTTAAACATGGCAAGTCTTCATGACTCCAATGCCATTCTTACCTCTTTTGGACACTGATTTTTGCATGAAGTCAGGATATTCTTTTCCTTTTCATCAGCCAAAGTAAGTTTTCTAAAACAAGACAAACATTTTAAATGACTGTTTGAATGAGGAGCTGCCAATCATAATAATATTCAGTAGTTAAGGCAGCTATGGAAATTCCTCTGATCAAATCACCCTCACATGAATGAAGTTCATGCTGATAGAATTTTCCTGAGAGGCTCAGTTCCTGGGATCCAGGAAATGATTAGGTATCAAACGGGTGATATGAATCCATACTCTCAAATGCCACATGATTAACGTTTGTTGAGGGGAAGGTTTTCTCTTCTGTAGAAATAATAGTTTGTGACTTCCATCACAAAAAAAACCAAAAAAAAAAAACAGCTAAACAGCTACACTGAATCTTTGCGAGTTTAAAACCCCTGTCAAGTATTTACTATAAATGTGATCTACAGTGGATATAAAAAGTTTACACACCCCTGTTAAAATGTCAGGTTTCTGTGATGTAAAAAAATTAGACATAGCTAAATAATTTCAGAACTTTTTCCACCTTTAATGTAACCTATAAACTGCACAACTGAGTTGAACTACAAAAAGAAAAAATCTTTTAGGCGGAAAGAAGTAAAAATAAAAAAACCTAAATTAATAACATGGTTGCATAAGTGTGCACACCCTTAAAACTATTACTTTGTTGAAGCACCTTTTGATTTTATTACAGCACTCAGTCTTTTTGAGTATAAGTCTATCAGCATGGCACATCATGGATTTGGCAATATTTGCCCACTCTTCCTTGCAAAAACACTACAAATCTGTCAGATTGCGAGGGCATCTCCTGTGCACAGCCCACATAAAATATATATTAAAAGTCATATATTTAATTTTCACACATTAAATAGCTAATTAGTAAGACGATGTGCAACTCAAAAGTTTCTATGAGTTTCTAAAACATGTACATCACTATTGCTCTAAACATTGTCCCATTAAAAATCTTGTCTCAAATGTCTTGTACCGTACATGCACCTCATGTAAATGTGTGAAAGCTGAGTTTCTACGTACATGCACTCGATGTAAAGATTGCTAATCTTGCAGTGGCATTTGGTCCTGATCATCTGAACACATGGAGGGCAATCTTTAAGGTGACATGGGAGATTGCAACGATGAGGACAGCCTGGTGGTCGGGGTTTTGAGCATTCCTCTTCACACACAAAACATTCTGGACCAGACTAGATTTCAAATTAAAAGTATTAGTATTTAGAGTATAGGCGATTGTTAAAACACCACAATACTTTTTTCCCCTTTTACTTTTTAAAAAATAAGTGATCACATTCTCTCTGTTCTCAGCTGTAGAACAAGCTTTGAGATCTAGGGGAGGAGAAACAGCAGAACATTGATCTTCCCAGTGCATGGCTGGGGGGGGTCTCGGCACAAGTTCAGGCTCAGTTTTCCACACAACCAGAAAACTGACCATGCAGTGCTCTCATGCCTAGTGTGGTCAATTTGTAATAGGAAAGTAAAAGGGACTAGCAAGAATACCAGGTATTTCACACAAAGGAAGCAATACAAAGAACAGGATAATTTTTCATACAAGTACATGGTACAGCAGGCATATGGGAGAGGGGGCGGGGAAGCTGCTTGCAAGTGTTTTTTTTTTTTTACCTTAAAGCATACAATGCATTGAGGTAAAAACATTCAGTCATTAGAACCACTTTAAAAATGAATAGTGGAATAATAGGAATACTTTAAAAAAAAAAAAAAAAAAAATTATCTAATTTGACATGGCTAATTTCAATAATAGAATGAATGAGTTGGGATTACTTGGGATTTAAAGACATTTTTGTCAAGGGGGAACAAAACCCACAACTGCTGCAGAAATAAAATGCACTTAGGGAAGCCTGTACATCTATTTAATAGCCTCCCAAACTCTTGTCACATGAACAGTGACTTAATTATTTTTCATTTTAAAAATACGTCAAATGGAGGGGCCATGAAACGTCATCACGCCCGGAAGTGGGAGTTCGGCCATTTTAGACACTACTTTAGGGATAGGCATCCCTAAGGGGGCAATAAACTATTGGAATTGAAATTTAAACAAGCAATCTATCTGGTGCACTGGATGTTACAAGTGCACCATTCTTATGAATGTTTTTAATCTTTTAATAAATTGTATCAAGTTACTCCGATACTGTACCATGAGATCTTTTTTTTTTTTTAATTGATTTGGCTCAGAATCTTAAAAAAAAAACAAACAAAAAAACAAAAAAAAGGAAGAAAGGGATCTTACCTTCTCTTTGTTACCATTATCCTCAGTGACTTTATGACATTCTTTTATGCAAGTGTGGTTGCCACAAGCAAGAAACCGCCCACAGGGCCTCTTACATGAAAATGGACCAGCAGAATGACATGGCAATGGGCTTATCTGAAAGAAGAATACAGCACAATTGGACTAAATAGTTTACCTGTCTAACACTGAATATTTTATGCAAATATTTGCACTTTATACAAATTAAAATCTGAATGAATAATCACATTTTGATCTACCAATATACTATGCAGTAAAACATCTTCTATGGATGGATTTTACAAGGCTTTGGTAAATTTTAAAGGAGAATTACCAAAAACTGTACAGTCACAACTGAAGCACGTATGGTGAATTTAGAGTAATCATCCTACGTGGGGGATAAGTGGTTGGGCCTGACAGCACAGAGTCCTGGGTTTGAGTTCCTACCCAACGTAATCTGTGTGCTCCTGCTATTTTTCTGTTGATTTCCACCAGGTGCTCTGATTTCCTGTACATATCTAAAAACCTAGAGATACATTAATTGGAATCTTTCCAAACTGGTCTTAATGTGCATGTGTTTGGTATGCAATAGAACGTGCGACTGATGTAAGTGGCTCTATTTACTTTGTAGCAGAGGTAAAATGTCAGCACAATATAAAAAATGGAAATAAACTCAAGGTGCCTGATAAACCTGAAATCTGCAAACAAACAAGCATACTGTTGCCTGAATAGTAATTGGAAACTCGGGTCTCCAGCACAGCCTGCAAACACTACAGTGTATTTTCTGCTTTCCAGCAGACTACAGGGTAATCATTGGTTCATCTCTGGCATATAAAGGCAAACAAAGGCTTATCACAAAAAAGCATCATTTTCTAAAGATTGTTTTTTTTTTCTGGTAATTCCAGCAGCAAAAACTTTCCTTGTGATAGTTCCTACCTCTCTTCCCACCAAAGTATCCCTTTGGATACTATCCCTTATAAGAGGAGAGCTAATCGGTGTTAATCCAGTGTTTTTCTACAAAATATAACTATGTTCAAAATCCAACAAGATTGATGGTACCCCTCCTAAATGTTGAGTAACTTCATTTGTTCAGCAACTACTAAAAACTGAAATATTAATTTTAGGTTGACTGAATCTACACTGATGGTAGTTCATGGACAAGACCAATAAACAACACAATAAACATACAAATAAAAGATATTATGTTAGTTTCATAGATGGCATCAACAATGATGACGACAACAACATGTTATAGAGCAGGGGTCTCCAAACTTTTCAAAGGGCCAGTTTACTGTTTTTCAGACTTGGGGGGAGGAGGGGCGGATTGTTCCTAGTGCGGGTGAAAAATGTCCCAGGCCCAGCATCAGTGAAAATAAACATAGCTTCAGGCTTAGTGGTAGGTAGGTGTAATGCCCTATCATTGGTATAAGTGGGAGAATTAGTGCCCCATTGTTGGTGTAAGTTGGAAGAATAGTGCCCCATCATTGATATTAGTGGGAGGAATAATGCACTATCATTAATGTCAGTGGCAGGAATTATGTCCCACTGTTGGTGGCAGTGGGAGGAAAAATGCCTCATATCATTGGAAGGATTAGTATCCAGGGCGGAATAGAGGCTAGCAAAGGGTTACATCTGGCCCTCGGGCCTCAGTTTGGAGACCACTGCTATAGAAGAACACCAGAGGCTTTAAAAAACAACAACATATATTTGATAGTGATTGATAACATTTTATTTGAGTTAGAAGTTAATCTTACATGATCATTGCCCAATTCATCTGGTTATGGTTGGTCTGGAATCTATTGCATGTATAAGTACATGCTGCAGCTTCCAATACACCCAGTGGCTAAATGTTCACTGGGAATGAATAAGTCAGTGGGGCTGAATTTTAGCAGCTGATTGACATAGCTGTCTGACCCAGGTAAACTAGACATTCCTTCCCAAGACTGACATAAACATGCAGCTTCAACTAAATCAAGTTTTATGATTATGAACAGTCCTTTCATTAGAAAGATCTTTCAGAGACAGATTATGCTTGTGTATCTGACCACCATCTGGTTGGTAGCTTTATAACCTTACCTCATGTTTGCCGAGACATTCCCTGGGAAAGAAAGAGGGGAAAATAATGTTGAAAGAACAGGAAAAGGTATGCAATAAAAATATAAGAACTAAGGCAGGTTTCACAGATAACTATTGTGATAAGCAATACAGTGAAAATGCACAAGTCAGATTTGATTTCCCAAGAAAGCCACATATTTTCTACATTTAAAATATTTGCGCATCAAAGTGAAGTGATTTTACAGGTAAAAACGGATATCCCTGTGTTGCCACCCACAGTAACCGGATTTTTGTTCTGAAATGCAAAAAAAGCTAATTGCCATGAGTTATGCATAATATTGCTTCTCAGTTTTTCTTGCCCATCTTATTATCAAAACTCATTATTCTGGATTTGTACTTTACTATATTAAGGCCTTACTTGCTGGCATAGTTAATGTGGCAAATGTAGTTGTTAGAGGAAGCACTGTACAGCAGAAAGTATCTGCACATTTCACTACTATCACAAATCCCCCTCAAAAATGTATTTTGTAGTCTTTGTACTGAATAATTCATTTCATTGAGGGACACACGTTACTCAGAGACAATTAGTTATATTGCAGCCTACAGGTGGATTTGGACACTGGTTATCAAAAAATAGTGACCAGTTTGGTACAACACCTCCAAGACCTAGCATACCTTAGTTTTGTAGAAAAGCAATACTAGGAGCAAGATAACATATACAATGAACTCCAAGAAATGTTTTTTACGGCAAGTACAAAACTAGGATGATATTTGACTTCCCTGTAAAATCTTTTTCTTGGGGTACATCACAGGACACAGATAGATGGTTAATTATTGGATCATTTGATTATGCTCCACTATGCATAAGTGATTGCACACTGGTAAATAACAAAAAACTTAATTCAGCTCTGCATAACCCTTCTACCTCCCAGCATTGCCTCACTTTGGTTAGCAAGCAGTATCAGAGTGAAACAAAAAAAAAATAAAAGCAAGGGACCTGTGTCCTGTGGTGTACCAAAAACAAACGACAAAAAAAAGTATTTTACAGGTACTCCAAGATATGGAATTTACAGGCAAATAATTTTATCTAAGTCGTACAGTACAAAATGCAGGCTGGATGTTTACCGACCCTGTGACGTCCCAAAGCTATGAATAAGATGGGTGGGCAACAACAAGGCTAAAAGAACAATGCCAACAGATGCAACAAACCAGACAGGGGTCATTGACCCAACTCAGAGAGCCACTGGAAGAATCCTACAGCCATAAGCCACTTTTGCAGTGGCCTGGATATCAACCTGGTAGAACTTGGAGAAGGTATGAACTGAAAACCAGGTGGCAGCCTTACAAAGCTGAGCAAACAAAGCTTGATGTCAGAATGCCCAGGAGACCTTCACCGATCTGCAGAAGTGAGCACATAAGTGTACTGAGAGGTACCTGATATTTTAGAGCATCAGTTCTTGCAATGAGTTGTCTTATCTATCTAGAAACAGTGGAGTTGGGTGTCCCTTTTTGAGACCCTGTTGGCAAGGCAAACAAGTGTCAGCTTTCCGGATAGAGGCTATGGCTTTCTGATAAACTCTGATAGCTCCGACTATGTCCAAATGATGGAGATTCATTTTTACCCTTGGGATTTTTAGAAGCAGGACACAAGGAAGGAAGGACAATTTTTTTAGTTAAGCTGGAAGGCCGACAGCACCTTATGAACCACCACCTGATAGAAAGGAGATGTAAAACCACTTTATCCTTGTGAAGAATTAGCAAGGATTCCTTACAAGAGACGGTGGCTAATTCTGAAACACTCTGATATAACCAACTGATCAAATCAGTAGGCCTACTGAGGAAGCCCTGAGAGGGGGTGCAACGCATCTAGGAAGGAGGAGCCGGTACTGTGTTACCACGCCACCATTATCTTGTCAGCGAGTGGCGAGCTGGATATGGACACACATTTTATGCCTTTTATTTATATATCTGTAAGTGTCATTTTAGTGGGGGATACAATAAAGTGTTATACAGAGATTCCTATGTTTCAGTCTGTTGCATGAGATCAATTTTTGCCTGATGTCAGAGTAAGTGGAAGGTGAGAGGAGATGAGAAGATATGTCACTGTGACTAAAAAGTTGAGTACACCCAAATGAGCGCATATTTTCTTTTCTTGAGGTGAGCAAGTTTTTCACCCGGTGTGGCGGAGGATCACTGAATATTACCAAAGAAGACGATATCCACGGAAGTGATACACATCACTGAGGGGAATGTTTATGGACTCTTTAGTTTATCACTTGTATATGTTTTTCACAGGAGTATGTATGTTTTCTAACCATTATTAATTTAGAGAGTTGAGCTGCACTAGTAATTTGTGAATAACTCTGAAACCTGTCTAACTGATGTGATAGTCACCAAGAAGTCCACATTGCAAGAGAGATTACCCATGGGGAGTTTTCTATTGGTTACAAATGGTGGTTTCTGCAGGGCAGAGAGCACCACACTGAGGTACAAAGGCAGCTGCTGTAATGGGATCTGATCCATTAGACGCCTTAAATAAAAGGTTTTACAAATGAAAGTGAAGCCAAACATTTTTGGAATAGGATGGACAAGGACAAAACCTATCCCTTAAAAGTCCTTAGAGACAAGTTTCAGTCAAGTTTCCACTGAAAGAAAGTCAGAATTTGAGGTACTGGGGAATCTCTGGGGTTGAAATGCTTGTGTTCACATCAGGCAAAAAAAAATTTCCAAAGTACAGTAGTAGATTTTTCTTGAAGAACATGTCTGGCTTTGGGTAACGTGGGAACGATATATAGCACTGTCCTTCAAGACATGGTTTTCAACAGCCATGCCATTAAAACCAGTGCGAAGGAGGATAAAACAGTGAGCCCCGAGACAAGAAAATCTGAACTGTTTGGAAATGGCCAGGGTGTAGCTCTCAGAAGTTTGAGTATGTCTGTGTATTAGAGTGTTCTGGGCTAGTTTGGTGCAAGGAGAATCACAAATTTCTTCTCTTCCTCAATTTTGCACAGTAGTCAAAGAAAAAAAACCACAATAGAGGGAAAGCATACAGTATATTAACCTGAATGAAGTTCACAGAATTAACAGAGAATACGATGTCAGGGCTAGAGGATCCTTGCTTCTGGTCACAAACAGAGGCAAGTTGTAGTTGAACCTGGAGGCCAGGATGTCCACATCTGAACTCCCCATTCCTGACACAGGAGATTGAAAACGTCAGGATGAAGAGACTATTCCTGTTGGTCCAGGCAGTGACAAATGAGGAAATTCGCCTTTCAACTGTTCACTCTAGGGACGTACAAAATTAGATTGCTGGACTGGTTTCTGGTACCCCCCTGGTGATTGTAGGCCACTGCCATGGCACTGACTCCACCCTAATTGGGTGTCCCAGAAGAACAGAGGTCTAGTGGTGCAGAACAAATTTTATTGCTCTGAGCTCCAAGATGCTGATGGGGAGCATGCTTCTTTGGGTGATCAGTCAAAAGATGGAGTGTGTTAGTTTCAAGAGAGTGTTGTGTTGGACAGGCCTTGAGTGGAACTTAGCAAAGAAAACAGCCAGAGGGATGTGTTTTTTTTTTTTTTATTATTTTAAAATCATTCTAAACATTTTTTACCACAATGCTTTCCCTGCATGAAGGTAAAAAAACAAACAAAAAAAAACAAAAAAAAAAAAAAAAACACCTCACTAAGTCCACCCCTGCCAACCCTAAACACGTATCTGACACCTTTCACCACTCCAACACCATCCCATCTGCAGCACCGTGCCTTCTAAAAAGGATACACTGTGGGTAGCGGGAGCCCCAGGCTTCTGCTGCTGTCAATCAACCTCCTGTGTCGAGCACCCTTAGCACCCACTGTAATGATGGGCACTCAGAGAAGGAATAGGCGGTGTGGGATCACCAAAGAAGAGGTAAGTGACTGCTTTGTGCAATATTGTTGCACAGAGCAGGTAACTAAAATATCTTTTTTAAGAACAACAACAAAATTGGCCATAAATATCACTTTAAAGTTCAAGCATGAGACCGAAGTATTCCAGAAAAGGGAAAGACTGGAGGGCATACTTTAGAAAGGCAATTACCCAACCAAAAGGGTATCCACCTGTTCCAGAACATTAATCATTCCAGTTTATGGTGAATTTGGTCTCCAGATCTACGTTGGGTGATCGTGATTGAAACATTTGTGTGTGGAGAGACCACTTTCCGTGATCAAGAGGTTTACACCTTAGAAAGATCACTTGCCAATTTCCCATGCCTGGAAATGTTCACTGCAGACAAGGTCAGATCCTGATGTTGTTTCCAGGACAGAATAAGTTCTGCTTTGAGAGTGACTTGACTCTTTGTATTGCATTAATAATTGATGTATGCCACCTCTGTGGTATTGTTACACTAGCAGAACCTGAAGTGGGGGGGGTGTATGTCCCCCAGCGATGAAGGACAAGCTGAAACGCCAGCCAGATGTACCCTAAATCAATAAGGAAATCTAGCAATAATAAAAGGTAACATAGGGTGACAGTGCTAAAGCTGAGATTTTGCAGATTCACTTTAATGTTGTCAAATTTATCATGTTTTGTTAAATGCAATTTGTTTCAGCCCTGGCTGAGAGCAATAGCTACAACAGAGAACTAAAAAATAGAACACTATATGGGCAAAAAAAAGTTCTGTTACTTTTGTCTAGACCTAAAATTGACTTACAGTGATAACACAGGGATATTTATAAAATGGCTTCAATTTTAGTCAGTGATCAATGAAGCAAAAGGAGAACAGAGGCTACATCTGGAAGCATTAAAGCAGAGTCAAGTTCCACTTGTCACAGAGCGAGGACCAGACATCTCATCATCATAAAACATCCTCCATAGAGGAAGTAATAAAAACATGCAAAGGATATTAATGTAACATGAACCTATTTCTTTTACAGACCAATCCCAAATGTATATCAATACAGAAACAGCATGCAGACAATACAAACTATAATGTTTAGGCAACGTATTATTAACTGTACATATGGCACACTTCAGAAAAATTCATGAGCAATTTACGTGCCTTGCAAAATACTGTACAGTTTGTAACACTGTCACATCATACATATGAAAATATGTATGATTTTTGACAGTCAAAAATTAAAAGCTCACTGTCACTATAAATATTATATTTTTTCCTGTCTGTGTGACAATGTGGATATTTCCCTTGATTTCCTGTCCCTGAACTGCAAATGGTAGTGAGAAAAATTCTCTATATAGCAAGGAGGTTCCTCTATTAAACAGTGGTCACCAGAACAGGTGTTCCCACTAGAAAAATCTATCTATATCTGCTGCTCTAGTTTCTTTCACTTTCTTCCCTAGTGACAATGGTCACCAGGACAAACACAGAGGGTGAATCAACCCTGCGGGAACACAGACAGCAATAAATACCTGAAAGCAGTTTGAACCATTCCACACTCTAATTAAAGCTAAAAATGAAAAGGTTTTGTTGTACATACACCATAATACTTGTAGTTATGCTACTCTGTATATGAATTCCTTTTTAATGTTACATGCCTTTATATTTTTTTTCTATATTTACATGAAGACCACACTGTCCAGCAAAGATATATTTACCAGAGATGGGACAAACTAAAACACTTCCAGCAGGAATGTTTACAATGGTAAGCTTTTATTCATACTATTTAAGGCTCCATGCACACTGGCAATGCTGCTCCTGGTGGAGTTAAGCATTTTGTCCATAGAATCAACTAATATTATCCTATGTGTCCATGCACATTAGGTAGTCTAGAGGTGTTTTTTGAGCTCAGCGTTTTGGTGGCAGAACAAAAACAAAAAAAACAAAAAACTTTTTTTGCATTTTTGAAAGTGTTTTTCTAGCAGAAAAAAAGCTAAACCCTACTAAATGCTTCTAAGCACACCTAAAACGCTAGTACAACTCTAATAAAATGCTCATAATTAGTGTTTTTTTCTGTCAAGAACACAGTTTTATTTTAAGCCAGCATTCATAGAGCCTAAACTTTTTTCTTAAAAAAACAAAACAAAAAAACCCCCACTTTTGTAACTGGTTAAAAAGTTTTAGCTAGAATTGGGCTTTAATCACTGTCATTGAATTAGGCCCATCTGCAGATACATGTCCACATGATGACAGCACTGCAGCTATTTCACTGCAGAAGAAACAGTGTTGTCATCCTGCTAAAGAAGTTGAAAGACAGATCTACTGGCAACATCAACAGGTAAAAAACTGTTGCAGTTTGACTCAAAAAACAAAGGCTGTGTTTCTACGATTGACAAACCGCATCATATAATTTAACAAAAGTAAACCTTTTCCTAATGAAAGGTGTGCTTTATACTCACGTTGGTATAGGGACTTGACAAGGAGGACATGGCAAAGCAGTCTGGATAAAAGCTGGTTCAGAGGGCTGCTCCCAAGGACCGGCTGGCTGAGGCTGACCAGAAGGCATAAAGAGGAATGTCATTTAAAAAGGGGTTGCAGTGACAAAATTAACACTTCATAATGTAAAATTTATGCTAATACACAAATAATTCTATAAAGAGTTTAAGAAAAATTAGACATAAAAAACGCAGCTGTTCTGTACACAACCTTGAATCTATCAATCAATCTCTGTACCTCAGCATGATCCTTTCTAAGACACATATAAGCACCCTTGTTACTGCTTTTAAACATCAACTATTGCCCTACATCATAATACAGTCTGTACAGCTTCAATATTACACGTTAAGATAACTTCAAGAATGCCTTGTAAGTTGGCCTCCCAAGAAAACACATAGGACTTTTGTTCTTTTAGATCAGATCGGTCCAGGATTTTGTACGTGGACTTAATTGATGAACTAAGCTTAAAGTAATTAAGAAAACCTAACAGGAGGTTCTAAAATTTTGCCATTGTCCCTCTTGAAAACACAGTACAGTTGACTCTGTATACTCTATAGGATGGGGAATTTTAAAACTGTATTGCCAAAGTTTTGCTTTTTTTAGGTTTTAGTTGACCTTATAATATTATGTTTATGCGGCAGGATTTTCTTTGCTGAACTATGTATCCCTTTTTTGACCTATTTTGCTACGTTTCTCTGACTGTGTAGTCATACCAGTAACTCTTAATTTTCTACAATAAACACCAAGTAAAAGAAATATGGAAACGACTTCCTGTACAGCTTGACGAAATCAGTGCGACTTCCTGCACAGGTGTCAATGCAAGTCGCACATGAAATCGCAAAACATTGTACAGGAACCTTTTTCAAATTGGTGCGACTCAGAGTCGCACCAATTTAAACAGTTCCATAGCAACACATAGGGTGCGACTTGTCATGCACTTTGATCTGTCAAGTTGCACGTCAAGTCGCACTGGTGTGAACCAGGGCTTATTGACATAAAACATTCCTTAGTCATATTAATATATAATGGAGGATACCCACCCTGAGGTATGCCGTGCAGCCATCGGAGTAAAAAAACAAGTACAAAGATGGCGCACAGGTGGATAACACTCAAACGGTTCATAAAGAATGGTAGTTTGTAAAGTTCCAATGGTTAGGTAAAGATACACTGCACTCTGATGGCAGCTCCTCAGAGACTGAAGGGATCTCTGCAGTAAACAAAGACAAAGAGCGCCAAACTGGGTGCAGCATTAAAAACAAGTTTTAATAAAAATACACAAATGGTAATCCTCATTTTAAACCACCCGCGGACAGGCAGTGGGGCCAGGCTGGATCACATGTTTGTATGTCATTCAGGCTGTTCCGGGTTTTGTGAGTGCTGTGCTCCACTTTTGTGAGCGCTGTGTACACTGGACACAACGGATCACAATTACAGGTCACCAGGTAACGTGATCACTATGATTGGCCATAGCAATCACATGATACCAATGTAAACAAACTCTCAAGAATTGATTTCCATTCATGAACAGCTTGCTTAAACTTGTGATCTGTAACTGGCCCACAGCAATCACACAGTACCTGGCTACCTGTACCATGTGATTAGTTATAGCCAATCACAGATCACAATTATAAGAAAGCTGTTCATGAATGTTAACACATTATTATTATACAGTATTTATATGGCACCAAAAGGTTTGCTCAGCGCTGTACAATATTAGACACATTCATGACAGGTAAAAAAACTATCGCTTATACAGTGATCATCACTGTATAGGCAACAACAGTAATAGAAAAAAAAACCCCGATCATCACCCCAGAGTAGCAAAAAGGTTTTAAAAAGTTATAAAATTTGAATGAAAAAATTATTTATTTTACATATCACCAGTCAGTATCCCTGATCACCACCACATCATCGTAGGATGACGCTGTACAGCACAGTTGACAGTATTTAAGAAAAAAAAAAAGGTGGAACAAAAAAAACAAACAAACAAGTTTTAATTTCTTCATTTTTCAAAGTATTGTGACAAAAAAAACAAAACAAAAAGCACTAGAATCACCATAAGTATTGGGACAACCCTCCAAATCATCAGTTTCAGGTGTTCCAAATCACCTCCATGGCCACAGGTGTATAAAATCAAGCACCTAGGCATGCAGACTGCTTCTACAAACATTTGTGAAAGATTGAGTCGCTCTCAGGAGCTCAGTAAATTCAAGCGTGGTACCATGATAGGTTGCCACCTGTGCAATAAGTCCTTTCGTGAAATTTCCTTGCTACTAAATATTCCACAGTAAACTGTTAGCGGTATTATAACAAAGTGGAAGCAACTGGGAACAACAGCAACTCAGCCACGAAGTAGCCTACGCAAAATGACAGAGCGGGGTCAGCGCATGGTGAAGTACACAGAGCGCAGAAGTCACCAACTGTCAGCAGAGTCAATAGCTATAGACCTCTAAACTTTGTGTGGCCTTCAGATTAGTACAACAACAGTGTGTAGAGAGCTTCATGGAATGGGTTTCTATGGCCGAGCAGCTACATCCAAGCCTTAGATCACCAAGTGCAATGCAAACCGTCAGATGCAGTGGTGTAAAGCATGCCGCCACTGGACTCTATAGAGCAATGGAGACGTGTTCTCTGGATTGATGAATCATGCTTATCTGTGTCAATCCGATAGACGTGTCTGGGTTTGACAGTTGCCAGAACGGTACTTGCATACCAAAACATTTTGGACAATTTCATGCTCCCAACTTTGTGGGAACAGTTTGGGGATGGCCCCTTCCGGTTCCAACATGACTGTGCAACAGTACAGAAAGCAGGGTCCATAAAAACATGGGATGAGCGAATTTGGGGTGGAGGAACTTGACTGCCTGCATATTCCCATAGATGCACTCCTAAACCTTGTGGACAGCCTACCCAGAATGGTTGAAGCTGTTATAGCTGCAAAGAATGTGCTAACTCAATATTGAACTCTATGGACCAAGACTGGGATGCAATTAAAGTTCATGTGCGAGTAAAGGCAGGGGTCCCAATACTTTTGGCAATACAGAGTGTGTGTGTGTGTAGTGCGCGCACACACACGCGCACACACACACACACAAGTTTGTAGACGTTATAACTTTCACACAAGCCAATATACATTTATTGGGATTTACATTTTATCAAGGACATGTAGCAGAATATATTTTGGTCTACATTTATGAAGAAAATTTGATTTTATTGGATATGTTTACTAACAGAGTAAATATCTTTTTTTTCCTTACAACATTTTCGTTCTTTTTTGTTTATATAGTAAATAAAAAAACCTAGTGGTGATCAAATACCAACAAAAGAAAAACTATTTGTGTGAAAAGAAAAATTATATAAAATTTTTATTTGTGCACAGTGCTGCATGACTGCACAATTGCCAGTTAAAGTAGGACAGTGCTGAAAAGCAAAAATGGCCTGATCATGAAGGGGGTATAACCTTCCAGAAGTCAAGTGGAAAATAACAGCATGCACATATCATCATGCTCGGTCTTGTGCTGCTGTGTCCTCCGAAGGTGTAAGTGTTCCCAGCATGACATCGCCATAGACAGTGGAATGCTGCCCTGCAGATCCAAAGGTTAGAAGCTATCCGGGGTGTCAGGCTCCCGTAGACACTTACCCCTTGGTCACATAAATGCGGCCCGCGTTTTGCATGGGCACGAGAGCCCATTCATTTGAATGGACTCCTGTGCCCCGTGACACGCAGGGAAGTCGTCCCTGCACTGCTTCTGAAAATGCAGCCCGCACGGGAACCTTGGTTCCCTGTACGGTTGCGGTTTCAGTGTGGGCGGCATGCCATTAGAACTAATGGCACCCACCCACGGGTCCGCATTCCGCCCGCACAGATGTGAACCTAGCCTTAGACTCCGTTCACACCAATGCATTTGTTTAGTGCTTTTTGCAGACACACACTACAGCCCATTTAACATTGTTTCCTATGCAACATGTTTACATCTATGCTTTTTTGAGATGCTGCGTTTTTGGACAGGATCAGGGACAAAAACTACAAAAAGCACTGGAGAAAGCATCAAATGCAAAATGCATATATGTGAACCAAGCCTTACACATCCTGAGGACGCAGCAGCACAAAACTGAGCTTAATGACATGCGCACGATCTTATTTAAAATGCAAGTACCTGCCCTTGTTTTTAATGCTGCACCCAGATCAGAGCCGTGTTTGTCTTCCTGTTTAGCCATCAATGGAGTGCAGGCATGTAGACATGCAGTGGCTGGAAAAAAGCCGCAAGAAACCAGCAACACTAGGTCAAGATAAATGGCTTACCAGTCCTTTCTGCTTCACTAGAGCTTCATCATGGCAAGGGACAGGGCAGAGGTGACCGCATTTTTGGAAGGTTTTCTGACAAACCTGTCGGCATGTCGGACATGGACCAAAATGACATCTATGTTTTTCTCTGGTCTCATGATGGCAGGTAGGAGGGTGACTTCAAGAGGAAGACAATGCAAATGTTTGTTACATTAGTATAAATAAATAATTTTACATAAAAATGTACTGTGGTGGTAAAAAGCTTTAAATACCTGCACACCGCCTTGCAGCGTGGTGGTTTAGTACTGCGCTCTCTGCCACAAGGAACTGTCAATATAGTTTTGCCACAGTTACATTTCACATCAACAGTTACTGGACAAGGGTAACAGCTTCCTATAATTAAAAAGAAAAAAAATATAATTCCCTTTCTACAATACCACCCACATTAAAAAAAAGACCTTCAGGCAAAAATTGTATTTGCCCATGCTGTTGGGCTGTGCCCACACTGCATGGGTTATCTGCCCCGTTTTGTCTAGGGGATTGCAGAGTGGAGATATACTTACCTAATCCACTGATCCCCACAGCTACTGCCCCCTCTTCATGCTAGCAGTCCTGTGAATGGACGGTTTCTGACATCATCACGCCCACAAACTGCCATGAGGACAGCAGGATCAGTCCACAGCTGGAAATGGGGGAGCATGGTATTCCAGAGGATTGAGTAAGTATAGCTTTTTCTTGTGCCCCTGGACAAAATAAGCAGTTAACCCATGCAGTGCGGGCACAGCGCCGCTGCATGGGATATTACATTTTCTGCCTGGAGTTCTTCTTTAAGTTTAGTGCTAAAGAAGCAAATTTGAGAATAAGAAAGCACAAAATTAAACAAAACAGCTAAATTCTACATTGATTTCTATTAGTAAACATTGGTAATGATGGAATGCAGCCATTTTATATATAACTTGGATCTCTCACTGAGTGTTACCGTAACAATGGTAGTTCGAGTGCAAGAAAGATAAACGCACAGGTAGAGACAGGTATTATGGGAGGTAGTAATATGAGACTTTACATATAATACATCCAATGGTTTCAATTCTTTTATTCTTCCTTTTGGCACTAGAGGACACTGCTTTGATGGATACTTAAACTATCCTACAACCAAACCTCCTATAGTTGCCACAGCAACATATACAAGAGTGAACAAAACTAAAAATGGTACAGACAGGAAATGTTTAGCACTTTTCCAATATGTTTTCAGATCTTCACAATAAAAAAAACAAAGAAACTTTCTTGTTTATCTTTATAAGCAGTTTTGGTAGGAGCAGTACCCACGACATGTAAGTAAGCCTGTATCTGAAGGAGTTCATATTTGTAGAAAATAGTTCCTACACATATTATTCTGAATTACAAAAGCTATATCTTCCCTGCCTATGACCAATACAGTCATGTCATTTGCTATAAAATCACAGGTGCACTTAAAGTATTAGTGTACAAATACATCAAGATCTGAGAGTATGACAACCATTTACATCTGCCTGTTTTGACGGCCATGATTGCAAATGCCTAACCATGCTTTTGTCTTGCTAAGAATTTTTTTTTTTTTTTTTTTAATTCTTTATTTGGATTTTACAAGTTTACAAAACAATAGATAGAGCAACATTAAGGAGTGAACAAAAATCATGCAAGACATTGCAAAGCAGTTACACAGATGAATGTTATAATCTTTAATACACAATAAAGTTTTCGGTGTCTGTGCATATTACAACAAAACACATCCATAAAAGGTAGTGTTTGAATGTCCTTCGGATGAGAAGGATAAAACAAAAACGACAGGAGGCCTAGGCCTAATGTTGTTTTGCAATCTTTTTATCGCTTTCACAGATATTGGATTTTGCCATCAGGTAGACTAAACATTGCAAAAGTGGTCCTTCTACCAGGCTTCAGATACAAGAGTGGTCAGGAGGAGTAAAAAGAAACAGCAAGACTGAGAAATGCAAAGATAGGAAAAAGAATCCCTTTCAGGACAATATGATTTAGAGGATACTGAGCACCATATAAGGCCTGGTTCACACCTACTGTATGCTTTTTTTAGAAACTTATTACAAGCCCATTTAACATGGTTTCCTATGGGACACGTTCACATGTAAGCATTTTCAGCTGCAGGCCTAAGGCCAGGTGGTTTCACCAAGAAGGAGAGGGGATTTTATGGGCTTGCAATAAGAGTGTGGTATTCAGATGTAAATGTAAAGTATACAGTTAGGTCCATATATATGTGGACACAGGCACAATTTTAGTTCTTTTCAGGTATTTCCCAAAACCTATTCACGCTATAGTTATATAATGGATATGGGCAGAAAGTGCACTCTCTTAGGGTTAATTTGAGGGTACGTACATCCAAATTGGAGAAAGGGTTTAGGAATTACAGCTCTTAAGAGTAGCCATCCCCCCTTTTTCAAGGGACCAAAAGTAATTGGACAATTGAATCAAAAGCGGTTTCATTGCCAGGTGTGGGCTGCTCCTTTGTTATTTCTTCATCAATTAAACAGGTCTGGAGTTGATTCTAAGTGCAGTATTTACATTTGGAATCTATTGCTGTGAACCTACATCATGCATTCAAAGGAGCTGTCCATGCAAGTGAAACAGGCCATTGTAATGCTTCAAAATCAAAAAGAAATCCATCAGAGAGATAGCAGAAACATGAGGAGTGCCCAAATCAACAGTTTGGTACATTCTGAGGAAAGAAGAACACACTGGCGAGCTCAGCAACATAAAAAGGCATGGACGTCCACAGAAGACAACAGTGGTGGATGCTCGTAGGATCCTCTCTATGGTAAAGAAAAACGCATTCACAACATCTAGACAAGTGAAGAACACACTCCAGGAGATGGGCATATCATTGTCAAAGTCTACAATCAAGAGAAGACTTCATGAGAGCAAATACAGAGGGTTCACAAGGTGCAAACCATTCATAAGCCTGAAAAATAGAAAAGTCAGATTAGACTTTTCCAGAACTGGTCTGGCTTTTATATATTTTGTTTTGGCAAAACATTCTTTGGATGGATGAAACTAAGATTAATCTGTACCAGAATGACAGGAAGAAAAAAGTGTTGAGAAGGCTTAGAACAGGTCATGATCCAAAGCACACAACATTGTTACATAGTTAGTCTGGCTTAAAAAAGACAAAAGTCCATCCAGTTCAACCATTTACAAAAAAAAAAAAGTTAACCCTATACCCACAGTTTATCCAGAGGAAGGCAAAAAAAAACCCCCCATGACCCAATTTGCTCCTGCAGGGAAACAAATTCCTTCCTAATCCCCCGAGAGGCAATTGGATATTGCCTGGATCAACTTTACCTATAAAATGTTAGTATCCACTTATATTCTGTGTATCCAAGAAAGAATCCAGGCCTTTTTTAAAGCAATCCACTGAGCTCGCCAGAACCAACTCTTGAGGGAGTCTTTTCCACATTTTCACAGCTCTTACTGTGAAGAAACCTTTCCGTGTTTGGAGATTACATTTCCTTTCCTCCAGACGTAAAGCGTGCCCCCTTGTCCTCTGTGACGACCTCAGGGTGAATAGCTTTACACTGAGTTCACTATATGAACCACTGATGTTTTTATACATGTTGATCATATCCCCCCTTAATCTCCTTTTCTAAAGAGAAAATAAATTCAGTTCCTCTAATCTTTCCTCATA
Source organism: Staurois parvus (assembly GCF_062004578.1). Classification (NCBI taxonomy): domain Eukaryota; kingdom Metazoa; phylum Chordata; class Amphibia; order Anura; family Ranidae; genus Staurois; species Staurois parvus. The sequence continues at coordinate 4,224,239 of NW_028318776.1, forward strand.
GCTGAGCTTCTCCATGCCTCTTATCAGTTTGGTTGCCCTTCTCTGTACTTTCTCCAGTTCCCCAATGTTCTTTTTGTGAATTGGTGCCCAAAACTGAACTGCATATTCCAGATGAGGTGTTACTAATGATTTGTACAGGGCTAAAAATGATCTCTCTCTCTCTCTCTCTCTCTCTCTCTCTGGAGTCTATATCTCTTTTAATACAAGAGAGGATTTTGCTCGCTTTAGAAACCGCAGCTTGGCATTGCATGCCATTATTAAGGTGACGTCATCTGTAAAACATGGTGGAGGCAGTGTGATGGCATGAGCATTCACGGCTTCCAGTGGCACTAGGTCATTGGTGTTTATTGATGATGTGACAGAAGACAGAAGAAGCCGGATGAATTCTACAGTGTTTAGAGATATACTGGCAGCCCAGATTCAGCCAAATGCAGCAAAGTTGATTGGACAGTGCTTCACAGTACAGATGGACAATGGTCCAAAACACACTAAAAAAGCAACCCAGGAGCTTTTCAAGAAAAAGAAGTGGAATATTCTGCAATGACTGAGTAAATCACCTGATCTAAACTCAATTGAGCATGCATTTCGCTTGCTGAAGGCAAAACTAAAAAGGTAGAAAGACCCACAAAGAACAACTGAAGACAGCTGCAGTTAGAGCTTGACAAAGCATCAGAAAGGAGGAAACCCAGTCTTTGGTAATGTCCATGGGTTCCAGACGTCAGGCAGTCATTGCCAGTAAAGGATTCTAAACAACATATTTAAAATGAACATTTTATTTATGATTATATTCATTTGCCCAATTACATTTGAGCCCCTGAAAATGAAGGGACCGTGTATAAAAATGGTTGCAGTTCCTAACATTTGTACTTGGTATTTATGTTCGACTCTTTGAATTAAATCTGAAAGTCTGCACTTCAAATTCATTTGGATTGTTTCATTTTAATTTATTCTGGTGGCATACAGAGCCAAAAAGTATAAAAATTGTGCCTGTGTCCAAATATATATGGACCTAACTGCATACATCTGTGCCAGCTTTTGAGGAATTGTCCCTCTTCTTTCCTCCATAGTATTGAATTTGCTTTGTTTTGCTAAAGGCTAATTGGTGAGGGAGTGTTCCGTTTCGAGTAGAGTGAGATGCAGTGCGTTTGCTGCATTCAGTATGTATCAGAAGCAATTGCTGCAGTGATACAGTAATGAAGTGGGGAAAAGTAGCAGCCAGGTCATTCCCCAACTGGAAACCATAGGTAATATGGCACAAAAAAAATGTATAACCTGAGCTTGGTAATTCTAAACAACGTGGAGGTTTCAAAGAAAAGTTAAAGTAAAGCTGAAAAGTCTGAACAGTCTAAAAAGTCTATGATCTGTAGACCATCAGAGTGAATCCTTAAAGGCTAAAGTCACCTTTGGGAACATGTTACGTGTTCCACCCGTATTTAGGGTGGAACACGTAACATTTTCCCGTAATTACAGCCTCCCCCTGATCCCACTTCTTATTGTGATAGCGGACTTTTCTCCACACCCGCTATGAAAATTTCGCCCACATGGCCACGTCATTCATTTACAGAGTTCTGTGAATGAACTACAAGTACAAACAGCCTTTGTGGCTGACGGCTCGTAGCTCTCAATGAACTACCAGGGCGCTAGTGAGCACTCTAGTAGTTCTAGTCTTCCTGTCATTCAGTAACTGCCTATCCTATACGAGGTGGGAACAGACAGAAACAGTCAGCTGATTATGAATGCAATGCTTTACAGGTGCCTAAATAAATATAATAATAATATTAAGAAGAAGAAGAAATGCAAAAACATATATATATATATATATATATATATATAATTTTTATTTTTTTTGAAAGGTGAACTTTTAAAGCTTGGAAGGGTTATTCTTTACTAACTCCAGGACACTTCATACAGCACCTCTAGAAGATTGAAGACATTTCTATAATGGTAGATAAAGCACAGCAGAAAGTGCAATCCAAGTGTAGCTTATATTGAAAGTTTATTAAATGAAGACAATTGGCAAGTCACATGAAATAAATTAAAATATGCTTATCATCAGAAAAGTCTCAGCAAAACAGGGTATCAGGATGCTGTCTGGGTGGAGCAGATGTTTCACCTGTAATGGCTGAGAAAACACCATCAGGCACCAATCTAAGTGTAGTATGGTGTATTATGTAAATAGTACACAACAACTGGCAGCTTACTAAGATGAAAAGCGCATGCAAGTCAAGAAAAATGTTGTTGGTTTGCTTCTGTACTGATCCAGAATTCTGAGAACACTGCCTCTCACTCGATTGTGTATAGTGTCCAAGGGAACGAGGGGGCCAGGAAGCAAGATATCCGCAGACCACAGGTGGATCATTAGTAATGCTGTGGGATGCTCGAGGGGTGTGACTACGTTTAGAGGCGTTCTGCCTCTTTATCAAGCTGGCATTATACAGGGAGCACTGTATTTATATTACATTGTACATGGGACTACAAGGTGCAGAAATGTGGGAGAAGATAAAATGATGTGGAATCAAAATCACTGTCAAATATCACAATAGACAAAAGGTGGAAAAAGACACAAAAGTAAAAAAGGAAACAGTGGAAAGTTTGCCCATTTTAAGAAACTTAATATGGGGGGGCTGTATTATTATAACCAATGGTGTGGAACCACAAGACGCAGCAGTGTAAAAGAAAAAAAATATATACAGTGGACTAAATGACAGGATAGAGAACAGAGTTGTGGTAAATTTTATCTCAATTTATAGGGCTGATGGCTCAGATGACTGTATAAATTAAAAGTTCTTCGTTTAAACCTCCTGGGAACAAAGAATTCAAAGTGAAAATCCAATAGGTTTCTCTTTCACAGAGCGTCCTGAATCGTTCTCCCATGCCAGGTTTTTGTGAGATAGATTCAATGGCCCATACCTGTAGACCTTCAGACGATTTTGTTTGTGGAATTCCGCAAAGTGTCTGGGATTGGGCTGTGTTCCCTTCTACAATAAACCTCTGTTGGCCAAATCTGAGCCTTACTGTTCTTATAGTCCACTCTACATATAGAAGGCCCCAAGGGCATGGTAAACAGTATACTATGTACTGAGAGGAACAATTCAGGAAGGTGGTAATAGGGTAAGTTTTCCCATTCACTATGAAACTTTTTTGCCCATGTGACACGTGTTTACAGATAAGACATTTTATTTTTCTACAGTGGTACATGCCAACCAGATTATCAAATAGGTTACCAAGATGTGTGATGGGTTGGGAAATGACCAGGATCTTGCTTCATGCAATTTTGCCTTTGATCTTGACGTTTCTTCTGTAGGCAAATTTTTATTTTTTTGGGAATTGTGGACTTGAGGTGGGGTTGCTGTAGAAGGATGGACCAGTGTTTGGAGAAAATGCTCTCCATTTCTCTGTACTGGTTGTGAACTTGGCTTACGAATCTGATGTGTTGGTCCACTTCCTTAAGAATCTTATCAGTACTGGACTTGGTGAAGTAGTGGGTGTATACTTCCTCTATCAAGTCTTGAGGGTAATTTAGATTTGAGGACTTCTCTACCAATGAAGTTTTCCTGGCAAGTACAGTTTTGTTGACGTCAACAAAATCAACTCTTTTGCCTAACAATATGTTATGATTGTCAGAGCAAAGTTCCAAATCCAAAAAAGACCAACGATGACTTATCACATACATGAGTGAAAGATAGACCAAAAGGGGTTTTTCATTACAGAATTGTACAAAATCAGTGACCAATGACTGGGGTCCATCCCAAATGACACCAATATTTTCTACTTAATTGTCCTATTGTCTGTAACAGATGATGTTTTGGTCAAAGCAATTGTTGGACCATATATGTTGGAGCTCAAGTATCCCATTGTTAAGTTGGTGTAACTGGAAGCAAAATGAGCCCCCATAGCTATGCCTGTGTTTGGAATGTAGAAGTCCCCATTGAACTCAAAATAATGATGTTCTATGCAAAATTGTGAGGCTTGTAGAATGAGGTTGGCTTGTTGGTCATTAAGGTGTGTATCAATAGATAAAAAATGGTTGACTGCCCACAGACCTATCTCATGAGGGATATGTATAAAGAGCATACATCTAGTGATAGCCAGAGATACAGTCAGGTCCATAAATATTGGGACATCGACACAATTCTAACATTTTTGGCTCTATACACCACCACAATGGATTTGAAATGAAACGAACAAGATGTGCTTTAACTGCAGACTGTCAGCTTTAATTTGAGGGTATTTACATCCAAATCAGGTGAACAGTGTAGGAATTACAACAGTTTGCATATGTGCCTCCCACTTATTAAGGGACCAAAAGTAATGGGACAGAATAATAATCATAAATCAAACTTTCACTTTTGAATACTTGGTTGCAAATCCTTTGCAGTCAATTACAGCCTGAAGTCTGGAACGCATAGACATCACCAGACGCTGGGTTTCATCCCTGGTGATGCTCTGCCAGGCCTCTACTGCAACTTTCTTCAGTTCCTGCTTGTTCTTGGGGCATTTTCCCTTCAGTTTTGTCTTCAGCAAGTGAAATGCATGCTCAATCAGATTCAGATCAGGTGATTGACTTGGCCATTGCATAACATTCCACTTCTTTCCCTTAAAAAATTCTTTGGTTGCTTTTGCAGTATGCTTTGGGTCATTGTCCATCTGCACTGTGAAGCGGCGTCCAATGAGTTGTGAAGCATTTGGCTGAATATGAGCAGATAATATTGCCCGAAACACTTCACAATTCATCCTGCTGCTTTTGTCAGCAGTCACATCATCAATAAATACAAGAGAACCAGTTCCATTGGCAGCCATACATGCCCACACCATGACACTACCACCACCATGCTTCACTGATGAGGTGGTATGCTTAGGATCATGAGCAGTTCCTTTTCTTCTCCATACTCTTCTCTTCCCATCACTCTGGTACAAGTTGATCTTGGTCTCATCTGTCCATAGGATGTTGTTCCAGAACTGTGAAGGCTTTTTTAGATGTCGTTTGGCAAACTCTAATCTGGCCTTCCTGTTTTTGAGGCTCACCAATGGTTTACATCTTGTGGTGAACCCTCTGTATTCACTCTGGTGAAGTCTTCTCTTGATTGTTGACTTTGACACACATACACCTACCTCCTAGAGAGTGTTCTTGATCTGGCCAACTGTTGTGAAGGGGGTTTTCTTCACCAGGGAAAGAATTCTTCGGTCATCCACCACAGTTGTTTTCTCTGGTCTTCCGGGTCTTTTGGTGTTGCTGAGCTCACCGGTGCGTTCCTTCTTTTTAAGAATGTTCCAAACAGTTGTTTTGGCCACGCCTAATGGTTTTGCTATCTCTCCGATGGGTTTGTTTTGTTTTTTCAGCCTAATGATGGCTTGCTTCACTGATAGTGACAGCTCTTTGGATCTCATCTTGAGAGTTGACCGCAATAGATTCCAAATGCAAATAGCACACTTGAAATGAACTCTGGACCTTTTATCTGCTCATTGTAATTGGGATAATGAGGGAAAAACGCACATCTGGCCATGGAACAGCTGAGAAGCCAATTGTCCCATTACTTTTGGTCCCTTAACAAGTGGGAGGCACATATGCAAACTGTTGTAATTCCTACACCATTCACTGGATTTGGATGTAAATACCCTCAAATTAAAGCTGACAGTCTGCAGTTAAAGCACATATTGTTCGTTTCAGTTCAAATCCATTGTGGTGGTGTATAGAGCCAAAAATGTTAGAATTATGTTGATGTCCCAATATTTATGGACCTGACTGTAGGTGGGTTCCCATGTGTATAGGCATAAGTTTTCTAACAGGTGTGAACTTGCACCACGGATATAGGAGAGTAGGCAGGACCGGTGCTAGACTATTTTGCGCCCTAGGAAAGACCAGATACTTGCATACCTCCCCCCCCAAAAAAATAAAACTTTTTTAAAAACAGTAGGAAATATTAAAATCAACAAAACATGAAGCCGCTAAATTTCTTTTAATTAGCAAAAATAAGTGCCATAAGATGCCATCAGCACCAATATTAAAAGACAAAATCAGTGTCACGGATAGACTATCTGTGGCTGGCAGTGGCAGGGTGAGAGTTGCAGTGAGTGAAGGATAATGGATCCACACACTGACAGATGCCAGGCTGGAATTCCCCAGGTAATGGGGGAGCTAAAACTCTGACAGCAGCTCGCAGAACTGAGCGAACCCACACAGTGACAGATCCAACACAACACACCACCACCAACACTGACACAGATCAGCAGGCTCTAGAAGAGCAGGCTGTGAGATCGTAATTGGTGTCAACACTCACTGACACATTGAACATGTGGTGGATGTCCAGCTGGCCAGGTAGCACTCACACAGACACGAGACATCAGAGGGGGAGAGAGGGAGAGAGGGTACAGAGACGATGAATACACAGCAGGATGACGGAAGCACATAATCTGGCCACACTATCAGGGATCAGCAGCCATGATAAATGTGGTCAATACATACAGGGGTAGACAGGAACAGGCAGGATCAACCAGGTATTATAGAACATATAAAAAGGGACAACTGACATGGCAAAAGTGCTATGCTATATATCATGCCTTAACCGATTCCGCGCCGCCATTCGCGACCGTCAATTACCGGGTCCCGGCTGTGAAGCACACTGACACAGCCCCCTATGTAACACAGTTAACCCTTTCCTACCCAGTGCCATTAGTACAGTGTCAGTGCTTTTTATTAGCACTGATCACTGTATTGGTGTCATTGGGGATGTCAGTGACCCCAAGTCAGTTCCCCCGTGTCACAATGCCTGCCGCAGTCTTGCTGCAAGTCGTTGATAACTGCCATTAGTAGTAAAAATTAAAAAAAAAATCCAGTATCTATACCGACATTTGTAAACGCTAAAAAACTTTCAAGTAAACCAACCAGGTAATTTACACGTATTAGGGTTGTTTTTTTCAGCAAAGACATGTCGCAGAATACATTTTGGCCTAAATTTATGGCAAAATTTGGTTTTAATTTTTTTTTACTGGACAGGTTTAATAGCAAAAAGTCAAAAATATCTCAAAATTGTCGCTTTGTTTTTTTTATAACGCAAAAAATAAAAAAAAGCACAGGTGATCAAATACCACCAAAAGAAAGCTCAATTCTTGTGGGGAAAAAAAAAAAAGGACATAAATTTCATTTAGGTGCAGTGTTGCATAACTGCGCAATTGTCAATTAAAGTAACGCAACAAATGGCCTGGAAAGGAAGGGGGAAATCCTCAGGAGGGCAAGTGGTTAAAGGAACGGGAGCATTTTTTTTTACAACCACTTTAAATACAGTTAACAGAATAGAATATATTTTTTACAAACGTAGTTCTTTAAATTAGACCTAAGCTCAAAAAGCAAAGAAATATAGATTTGCCATCTTATACTGAAATTTTAACTGTGCCTAAGCATTGCCCTGAAAAAAATAGTACTCTGCCTGGATTTCCTCCTAAAATATAGCTGTGCACTTCCTGTGCTTCAAGTCTTATAGCTGTATTTGTGCAGTGTGACATTGCCTACTGCACTTCTGCCCCTGACTGCTATTCTCATGAAATTTTGAGTATAGTTTATTGATGTCACTTCAGTGCAGCTCACTGTTCCCCTTGCTGAAGGATGTATCTGAGGAACTGCAGGGCAAGGATCTCCATGCTGCTGTTATAATAAAGAATATGTAAACCCAGCATTTCATATTTTTGATATCTGCCTGCTTAAAAAAACTGACCACACTAAGCAGGAGGACACACAGTGGCCAGTTTTCTAGCTATGCTGGGAACTCACAGCCTGCTCTCCTCCAATGATCAGACTTGTCCTGACACCACACACACCCTTTTACTGTGAAGCTCAGTGCACTGTTGTTTTTGCTCTCCTAGCTCTTACATAGCTGAGAACAGTAGGATTGTGATCGCCTATTATAAATACCTCTTTATCTTTCCTTTTTTTTTATATCTATACACAAATGTTTTGACCGAATGAGCGGTTTTACAAGGTGAGGGTTTACAAGCAATCACTTTAATTCTGTTAATTTGTACTTTCTGAACTGCACTATTTTTGAATACTGCCCCTTCCCTTTTCTCATTAGATCACCAGTCACATGGGTGGAAGCTCTCATATGTAGAAGCAAAGCTCTGCTCCTCTACCAAGATGGATGCCACTAGCAAAGCTGCAGGGAGACAATAGCTAGAACTGGTGACAAGCCATTCACCCCCTGATTGTTTTTTCTGGGCACAGCTCCCAGTTTAGTCCTCCTACATTTTAGAGAAATTCACCACTGTAAACATAAGCCCTGGAGGTCCAAATAGCTTGAATACTAATACACAGTGGAAAGGAAATTTCAGGTTAGTTTCATCAGCTGTAGTTTCCATAGTGAAGGTTAGAATATAAAGTTAAGCATAAAATCGTATTGCTGTAGCAAACTCTTTACATTTAATATACATTTATTTCAAGCTTTTAGGAGAGTACATATCCTTTTCAACTTATCAGACTTAAGAGTTTCACATAACTATTCTTTTATTTTATAATAAAATCGGCAACTAAAATTTTATAGATACTAAACATTTGCTGCTATGCAGTAATATCGAATACATGAAGATGCAGGGCCGAACGATAACCTTGGACTGCAGAGCGGCTGTAAACTTATAAAGCAATCTGCCATTTTCTGTCTGCAAGTTTTTAATCTGATCAGAGGAACGTCAGTTAGTGAGTGATCAGAAACTCAATCTTGGAAAAATACCACAGACAGTAAGAGTTTCATTTTGTGTTTTATCAGGGCGTTCATCCGAGTGACCTTTAGAATAGATCCTATTATTAGTTACATTCTATTTGAAATGCAAATGAAAGCAAAAAGGCACAGAAAAGCTCATAAAGAATCTTGGCGTTCATCATAACCTTTAAAATGATCGTGATATAAAGTGCTGGGCTTTCCATCAATGACAGTTCCATAAATAAGGTCAGAGCATTATTTCACTCAAGAATGCTTCAAAGAAATGAGAAAATCAATGTTTCTTTTAAGGCTAGCAGTGTAAAACCTTGGCTGCTGTATATATGCTTGATTTGTTTCTTGTTTTGATTACTGCGGCGCTGTGTGGTACTAGCACAATCAGCTATACAAATGTGTTAACAGGTTCATAAATAAATAGAGATACAGATTTTAGAAATCACTAAAACTTGCAGGCTGTTCTTCATGAACACTGCTTTAAAAAATGTGTTGTTCCTCAAAACATTGCAGCTATTGGGTAAGAGTTGATAAATGTTTTTACTCTTGGCTGAAATGATGCGATTGGCCTGTCAGAAGCCAGATTGTGAAACTGAGATCTAATCAACAGAAGATCAAACTACTCCACCCAAAATGCCAACATCTGTTGGAATCCTGTTTTAATAATAATCCCCACACAGCATATCTGGCTTACATACATTCAGTTGGTAAAAAACAACCCTCAATTCATGATCTGTGAAGAAATGTAGGTTGGCCATAGATGTATCTAAATTCAGCTGTTTCAGCAGGGACCAGACAAATTTCGGTCTATCTATGGCTGTTTCCTTTCCAGAGAAGTCTATCAATCAGTGCTCAAGTACTGATCACTATATTCTGACAGCAGAGGTGTCCTCACTGTCAGAGTACAAGACAGCGGGGAGGATTCCTCCCTCCACCTCGCTTGTGTGGATGGGGGAATCCTTTCAGTATTTCCGATTAGTCAGTATTCCATTATCCATGTATGGCCAATTTTAGTATTCATGAAGAAGGGGGGGGGGGGGTCACCCTGTTCCAGAGACAAAATGGGGAGGCATGAACAGAATATGACAGGTAAGCCATCATAGAATACAGAATGTTTAAAGCTTTCAGAATAGATTTGTTCGGTCTTGGATGTACTAAAATATTTTTTGCTATTATAATAAAACAGGATTTATATAACATCAACAGTTTGCCCTCATGTTGTAAAATGCTGTGCAAACAGTACAGTTATAATACAATTCAATAATGGAGGAATGAGAGGGCCATACTCGTTAGCACTTGCAATCTAAAAGGGGAGGGTCAAGTGATACAAAAGCTAATAACTTTGGGGGATGAGCTGATGGAGAAAATGTATGTACATTTGTTGGGTGGAGGCAGGATAACCTTGTCTAAAGAGAAACGTTTTCAGGGATCACCTAAAAGTGGACAGAGTATAGTTGGACAGACTGGGGAAGGGAATTCCACAGGATGGGAGAGGCTCGGGAGAAGTCCTCGAGGAGAGCATGGGAGGAGGTGACAAGGGAACTAGTGAGCAGGAGATCTTCGAAGTTATTAGTATTTCGAATTTGATTTGCTGGGGCAGTGGCGGCCAATGCAGGGATTGGCAGAGAGCGGTGGCAGACACAGAACGGTTGGGTAAGGTGGATGAGCCTGGAAGCAGTATTCATAATAGACTGGAGGGGGGATAGCCTATGTAAAAGGTAAGCCAATGAGAAGAGAGTTGCAGTCTTCAAAGCGAGAGATAAGCTGGGAGTGAATTAGGAGCTTTGTGGTGTCATTGGTTAGGAAGGGGTGTATTTTGGAGATGTTGTGGAGGTTGAGACGGCAAGCTTTGGAAAGTGATTGGATGTAGGGCCAAAAGGAGAGTCCAGGATTGCACCTAGCACCCTGGCATGCGGAGACAGGTTGATGGTTGTGCCATTGATCTAGATAGGGAAGTCAGGGGAAGGGTCATGTGGGGAGGAAAGATTTATACTTTTCATAAAATGTCAATAGAAATATTATGGAAGAAAAAACAAAAAAAAAACAAAAAACCCTTCTGCCTTTAAAACCACTTTAAATACTGTACATCTTCCCTGAGCTGACCATGAGTTGGAATGGCCTGCTGACCCACTCCACTTACAGGATCACTGTACTATATGCAGCTAGAGAGGCAAGAGAAGAGGACTCTTCAGATACCTGCAAACTGTGCGCATATGCATAGTACGCCCAATGAACAAGAGGCTTCGCAGGAGCAGTAGCTCTCCCACCCAAGTCCCAGCAATGTCAAGAAAAAAGGAAAGCAAATTAGAAAAAAAATTTCCGACTGAGTCAATTAAAACTTTTTTTTTTGTAAAACACATAAAAAAAAAAGTGTCACAACCAAACTGCTCCTGATGCTCGCTGCGACTGCATGCTCAATGTTTACCTTTAAGGTACAAGAGCAAGAAACAGGATAAAGCTGACTTACCACCAATGTCTGCGGTATCTCCCAGTCAAGGAGAATTTGGAGAACCAGCTTTAATTTCTTGAATGAAAACAAAAGCTGTGGACCCCTATGAACCAAGCTGTGTGGCCAATAAGGGTTTAGGACTCTTGCCTTGAAGTACAAAGATTCTAGGTTTACCAAGAAGATGATATACTTGTTTATCCCGCAGTTCCTCCCCATGTCTGTTTGGGTTTCCTCAAGGAGCAGTTCCCCTCATTACCCAAAAACATACTATTAGTTTTACTGTCATCCACCTAAACTGGACTTATTGCATGCACACATGGTGGTAATAAGGATATTAGAGAATATGGTCCTGATTGATCTAAATATTTTGATGCGCTCTGTAATGTTCTCCAGAAATATCTCAGCTCTTAGCAAATAAGTAAAAATTACCTAAAGACCAAACATGCATTTTCCCTTTGTATCCTGTCTTACCTCTGTGGCACACTGAAGGACACTTGTGATTTCTGCACCCCAGGGTACGTCCACATTGCTGGTCACAGGACAGGCAGTTTCCAGTGCAACACTATGTATAAAGAACAAATATATAGATTTTTATCTAATGTATAACACATAGGCCTATAAAACAGTAACTATGAAAGCATTGAAATGATACTGGATGCCCTATGAGCCCAAAGACTCTTTGAAGAACACCGACACTGGTATATGAAAACAGAAAAATGTGGAGGGGACAAAAAATTGCCAACAGCAAGTAATGGTTTCGCCATTTAGTTCTTGGAAAGATAAAAACAAGAAATTTTTATTGGTCATTATGAGCAATAAAGTTCAAATGTCTTGTTCATTTTGCATGAAAGAGACTGACAGGTCAAAATAATAATAATAATAAAAAAAATAAAAGTTTTGTGATTAACCACTTGCTTCCAGGCACTTATACCCCCTTATTTACCATGCCAATTTTCAGCTTTCAGCACTGCCGCACTTTGATTGACAATTGCGCGGTCATGCAACATTGTACCCATATGAAATTTTGATCATTTTTTTCTCACAAATAGAGCTTTCTTTTGGTGGTATTTAATCGCGACTGGGCACTTTACTTTTTGCGCTATAAACAAAAAAAGTGCAAAAAATTTGAAAAAAAAAAAAAAAAGTTTCTTTGTTTCTATTATAAAATTTTTCAAACAGGTAATTTTTCTCCTTCACTGATGTGCGGGTACTGATAGACGGCACCGACTGGCATCACTGCTGGGCACTGACTGCCGGCACTGACTGGCACAACCGCTGGGCACTGGTGGGTGGCACTGCTGGGCTGCACTGGTGGGCAGCACTGGTGGGTGGGCACAGGTGTGTGACACTGCAGAGTGGCACAGGTGGGTGCATTGCTGGGCACAGGTGGGTGCACTGCTGGGCACAGGTGGGCGGAGCTAGTGGGCGCACTGCTGGGCACAGGTGGGCGGAACTTGTGGGTGGCACTGCTGGGCACCGATCATCAGGGCACTGATCATTAGTGCCCTGATGATCGGTGCCGATCCTCGCTCTGACAACTGCCGGTTCTCGGCAGTACTTTCCTCACGATCTGACAGCGTGAGGAAAGTGTAGCCGAGAAACGGCAATTGCATTTCCCTGTGATCAGCGTGTCATTGGACACCGCTGATCACGTGGTAAAAGGCCGCTGTGATTGGCCTTTTACCACATCACGTGATCAACTGTGTCCGTACTAGGCAAAAAAAGTAAATGTTTTCTTTACATCAGGGATACAGCATCTTCCCTAAATTATACTTTTTCAACTACAGCACCGTGTAGTCACATTTTAACTCATATCATGTACATGGGAGTAAAATAAATAAAACCAGTGTAACCATTACAGAGACTGTCAGCTTGCCCATTCAGAATGTTCCCTCTCAGATGCAATTATACTTACGTTGACTGTGCTTACCCACTTCTGTTTCTCCATCAGAGCTGGGAATCCAAACCCCAAACTCTGTGGCATATGGTCTCAGAGCTTACAGGGGTCTGATGACAACCTCCCCCTCATGTGACCGTGTATTGGTCTGGTGATTAGCCGCTGAGGACCAAGCTCCATAAACAGAAGAACTGATTATTTCCCAAAGATTCCAACATAGCAGGGAAAAAGTGGGAGAACGCAGAGAAAGCAAATATGACGACTTTAAATCAGACATGGTCATAAATGGAAAAGTCTATTTACACATACATATTGTTCTCACATTTTCTAAAATTATACTGGATTAAAAAGTATATTTTCAATACAAGTAGAACTTATCTTTAAAAATGCAAAAAAAAAAAAAATGCAATTGTTATATATCCTGTACTCTGTTTTATTAAATATTATTCAGTTTATGTCCCTTTCTTACCTTGATGTGTCTGAATACGATTTCATTGGATGAAAACTGGCATTCTTTTAGAATAGGCTTATAAATTATATATGTTTTGGAAACTTTAATAAAAACTAGACGAGACAATCTGGATTATCAGATCTGAGGAATGCCTCATCTCCTCCAGAAATGGAAAATGAGAAGCTATAATTTTTCCCATCTCTAAACTATTTACTCTGATCTATTCACAGCTTGCATACCACAATATTGTCTTATACAATAAAACTGTGATTCTAGTACATGTAATACACAATATCAACAGCGCTTAACGCAACTGTCACTAAACTGTTTACCTTCTTAAGAGGAACTCTAGCCAAACACTTCAACGCACCAATAAAATGCATTTACGGGAACCATTATATCTGTCAAATATTTGTAATTTTGCTCAGTCAATCTGGTAAATTACACATTTGTGCATCACCCAATTTAGAGCCTGCAGTTTCCAGAGTCCCCTCTGTGCCACCACCTGTTTATCATCCCTCCAATAAGGTCCTCCTTGAACTTCTACACCCTGTAAAATTGCCTTAACACCTTCATCATTCCCCAAATTCCCCAATGCATAAAACATAAAAACAAAAGTATAGAACGTGAATACAGAAAATATTATAGAATTCAGACAATATTAGTAGCATCCAAAAAAAATTAATTTATTGGTTTCTGAAGCAGCATTTTGGTTGAGCCTGCTCCTATCTTTTCATGTGTGCTGCAGAAAAACAGAAGCAGCTTCTAAAAGCAAAAACAACTGAAAGCATTAGGAATATGTAAGTGGAACATTTCATATTCCTGATGTGCCTGCTGTACCATATACAGTACTTGTATGAAGAAGTATCCTGTTCTCTGTTTAGCTTCCTGTACAAAATACCTGGTGCACCTGCAAGTCCCTCTGCTCTCCTATTATAAACTGCCCTCAGTTTCATAGCTATGCTGGGAGCTAATTCAGTGATCAGGTTTGTGCTGCATTTTCGACAACCCCCCCCCCCCCTCACCCACCCACCAGGCCCCACATACACTGGGAAGTTCATTGTAATATTGCTTCTCCTCCCCAGCTCTCATAAAAAATGGATTTATAATGTTTCTTATATGTATACACATTTTTTTTCTTCCATTCCCATTTTAAACTGAATGGGTTCTTTTGGTAATGAAACAACAGCTCCAGGATGGATACCACTGCGACACGATGTGAGTGGGTTGCCCTTCTGCAAACTCGTGTCAGAGATCTGGAGGAACAAGTTGCAACACTGGGCAGAACCAACAACCTTGAATGTGGAGGGCGGAGGGGCTAATCAGGATTATCAGGTAGGAAGATGGGTTACTGTAGCAAGAGGGAATGGTAGGGGCTCACAGAAAAGGAAGGCTGGCCCTGGGTTTGTGCACCCAAACAGATTTGACAAGTTGTATGAAGATGTGGGGGTGACAAGCTCAGGGGTGGCAGCCCTGGATGTCAATGCTATAACTAACAGCCGGGAGGGCAGACCATCTGGTAGGGGTGGTGAGAGTAGTGCAGGTAGGCGTAGACAGCTGGTGGTAGTAGGGGATTCTATGACCAGAAGCACTGATAGAATAATTTGTCGCCAGGATCGCCTCAACGAAATGGTTTGCGGTCTCCCTGTGCCAGGGTTCGGCATGTGGTGAACCGGGTTGATAAATTACTGGGAGGGGCTGGGCATGACCCAGATGTCTTGGTCCATGTTGGAACCAATGACAGAATACATGGAAGGTGGAGGCTCCTTAAGAATCAATTTAAAGAACTAGGCTTCATGTTGAAGGGAATTACCTCCAAGGTGATATTCTGTGAAATATTACCTGAGCAAATCAGGAAAGACAGGTGGAGATTAGAGAACTCAAAGCATGGCTGAAGAACTGGTGTAAAAGGGAATGATTAGGGTTTTCTAGAGCACTGCGCTGACTTTTCATTGGGGTGCAACCTATATGCTAGAGATGGTTTGCACCTAAATGGAAGGGGGTCTGCAGTGCTGGGGGAGAGGTTTATGGGAAGGCTGGAGGAGTATTTAAACTAGGATTGAGGGGGGAGGGAGAATTAGATTATAACGGGGTAGACAGATCAGACAGGGGTCAGTAATTATTGGTGGGTGGAATGCAGAAAGATGGGGGGAGGGCTATGGCAGATAAGAAGGTTGCCATGTTACAAACAACCAGTGGAATTGGTACCATTTGTATGAAAATAAAAAATATGTAAAATACGTGTGAACAAGGTGTCAATGGATTAAAGTGTTTGTTCACCAATGCCAGAAGTCTGCCAAGCAAAATAGGCGAGTTGGAAGCTTTGGTGCATGAAAAGAACTATGATTTAATTGGTATTGCGGAATCTTGGCTTCATTCTTCACATGACTGCGCCATTAATATTCCTGGCTATGTTCTCTTTTGGAGAGACAGAATAAATAGGAAAGGTGGTGGTGTCCGTCTCTATGTGAGAAGTGATTTCAGAGCGAGTGTGAAAGAGGACCTAGTTGATGGAGAGTGATGAGGCTGAAGTATTATGGGTGGAACTGAACATGGGGGTGCGTACTACAAAAGGTAATCATTGGAGGTTGTTATAGGCCTCCCAGTGTTAATGAACAGGTGGAGACTCAGCTCCTTGCACAGATCAAAAGGGCTGCAAGGGCTAGGACAGTGATAATAATGGGGGATTTTAACTACCCTGGAAATTGACAGGACTAATGGTACTGCAGGAACAGTTAAAGGGCAAAAACTTTAAATCTACTACAGGACAAAATTTTATGGTACCATTCATAGAGGCCTCAACTAGGAATGATGCTCTGCTGGATCTGGTAATCTCAAACCATGCAGAGATTATTACGAATGTCCAAATAAAAGAACATCTGGGTAGCAGTGATCATAACATGATTTAATTTATTGTTAGCTGTACACAGCAAGCACAAAAACGGCAAAAATAAAAACGCTCAATTTTAAGAGAGCTAATTTTCCAAGGCTGAGGGCTGCTCTCCAAGACTTAGATTGGGAGGGAATTTTGGCATCAATGAACACAACACAGAAATAGGAATTCTTGAAAAAGACTGTATGTGAACACACTGCAAAATATATTCCCATGGGCAACAAGTTTAACCATTAGCCGCCCGGCCAATGGCCGTTTGGCGGCTTCAGATGTGCCTCTTCATTCCGGGTGCACGCCATTTGGCGTGCTCCCGCACATGCGCCGTTTGCGGTAATGCAGAGCGGCGCAGCAGCGGGATCTGTCACGGGCCGGGCACCTCAGACACGGCCGATGACAGATCCGAGTACCGGCTCCCGTTGCTGGTACCATGTGACCTGCTGTGACCAATCACAGCAGGTCACATGACAGTTGTATACAATGGATGGCTTCATTCATGATGCCATCCATTGTATACTAGTGCCTAGCTGTGAATGGTCACAGCTAATCACATGCACATGTCATGTGATTAGCTGTGACCAAATCACAGCTAAGCACAAAAAAAAAAAAAAAAAAAAATTCAGGTAAATGCTGAATTTACCTGAATTTCATTCAGGTAAATGCTTGCTTATAGCAAAGTAATTCTTTGCTATAAGCAAATTGTGTAAAAAAAAATAAAAAATACTGATCACTTCCCCAAAGTAGTACAGTGTTACTATGGTAACATTGTACTACTTTGGTCATAGTAAAATATGAAAAAAAATCTTAAAAAAAAAATAAAAAAAAATGTAATAAAAAATTAAATAATAAAAAAATAAAAAAAAATTAAAAAATATATATTTTTTTTTTTTTCATACTGTCACCAGTCCGTGTCCCTGTTAACCACCATGCCAGTTATATGATGATGCTGTACTGCACTGGTGACAGTATGTGAAAAAAAAAAAATAGTGAAAATAATTTTTTTAATTTTTTCATTTTCCGAAAAATTATGACATAAAAATACAACTTCAAAAAACTCGCCATGCCTCTTATGAAGTACGTCGGACTGTCTACTCTGCAAAAAGGGGCCATTTGTGGGATATCTGTACTGTTCTGACATTCTTGGACCTCAAGAAATTAGATTGGCTGTCAGTACTTCAGGATTGATCAATATTCAGATCTATACCATAGTTTGTGAACTCTATAACTTTCCTACAAACTAAAAAATACATCCTAATTTGGGTTATTTTCACCAAAGACATGTAGCAGAATACATCTCGGCCTAAATTTATGAAGAACAATTATTTATTTGTAAACTTTTATAACAGAAACAAAGAAAAATGTGTTTTTTTTTTGAAAATTTTTGGTCTTTTTTTGTTAATTTAGCAAAAAATAAAAACCCCAGCAGTGATTAAATACCACCAAAAGAAAGCTCTAGTTGTGTGAAGAAAATGATAAAATTTTAGTTTGGGTACAGTGTTGTATGACTGCGCAATTGTCATTCAAAGTGTGAGAGCGCTGAAACCTGAAAAATGGCCTGGGCAGGAAGGTGTAAAATTGCACGGTATTGAAATGGTTAAAAGGCTAAAAATCAAACCTATGTGGCTTACAGCCAAAGTTAAAAAAGCTATAGATAATAAGAAAATAGCTTTTATTAAATATAAAAATGAAGGAACGCTATCATCGTTAAAACATTACAAAGAATAAAACAGAATATACAAAAAGGAAATAAAGGCCACAAAAATTGAAAGCGAACGACAGATTGCAAAATACATAGCAGGACCAACCCTAGAAAAATTCTTCAAATATATTAATAGTAAAAAAGGTGTGGTCCGAGCATGTAGGCCCTTTACAAAATAATCTAGAGTGGGTGACTGGGGACAAAGTGAAGGCAAATTTATTAAATACCTTCTTCAGCTCTGTGTATACAAAGGAGCATGGGGGAGCTCTTGTCCATAATGGGCATGGTATTGACACAGCTCCATATGATCCACATTGGCTCACAATTGATATGATCCAAACGTATTTAGACAGAATAAAGGTGAATAAAGCAGCAGGACTGGATGGCATACACACACTGGTCCTTAAAGAATTAAGCTCTGTCATTTCAAAGTCATTGTTTCTAGTTTTTAGTGACTCTTTAATGACTGGCATAGTACCACTGGATTGGCGTAAGGCCAATGTGGTGCCAATATTTAAAAAAGGGGTCAAAATCTTTACCAAGTAATTATAGACCTGTAAGTTTAACTTCTATAGTTGGGAAGATACTGGAGAGTTTATTAAAATACCACATAGATGAGTTCTTGCTGGAAAAAATATTTTAAGCAACAGACATCATGGATTCATGAAAGACAGAAGCTGTCAAACAAATCTGATTTCTTTTTATGAGGTGAGCAAAAACTTGGACAGAGGGGTAACTTGGATTTTGCAAAATTATTTGACACAGTTCCCCACACAGGGCTAACATGTAAGGTAAAGTCTACGGGCTTGAAAAAAATCCATATGTAAAAATGGATAGAAAACTGGTGAAAAGATCGTATTCAAAAAGAGTAGTGGTTAATGATTTATACTCTGAAAGGTCTAGGGTTGAAAGTGATGTACCCACAAGGTTCAGTGTTGGGACCCTTACTTTTGAAAATATTTATAAACGATATAGGGTCTGGGATTATAAATCCCATTTCATTCTTTGCAGATGACACCAAGCTGTGCAGTGGAATAACGTCCTTACAGGATGTCTCCAACTTACAAGCCGACCTCAATGCACTGTTTAATTGGGCAACTATGTGGCAAATGAGGTTTAATGTTGATAAATGTAAGGTTATGCACTTGGGGGCTAAGAATATGCATGCATCATACATACTAGGGGGGTACAACTGGGGGAATCAATGGTGGAGAAGGATCTGGGGGTTCTGGTAGATCACAAGCTTAATAATGGCATGCAATGCCAAGCTGCGGTTTCTAAAGAAAGCAAAATCCTCTCTTGTATTAAAAGAGGTAAAGACTCCAGAGAGAGAGATATCATTTCCCCCCGGTACAAATCATTAGTAACACCTTATCTGGAATATGCAGTTCAGTTTTGGGCACCAATTCACAAAAAAGGACATTGTGGAACTGGAGAAAGTACAAAGAAGGGCAACAAATCGGATAAGAGGCATGGAGTAGCTCAGCTATGAGGAAAGATTAGAGGAACTGAATTTATTCTCTTGAGAAGAGGAGATTAAGGGGGGATATGATCAACATGTATAAATACAGCACATTAGTGGTTCATATAGTGAACTCGGTGTAGAGCTATTCATCCTGAGGTCATCACAGAGGACAAGGGGGCACTCTATGTCTGGAGGAAAAGAAAGGAAGGAATTTTTCTCCCCGCACGCAGGAGCAAATTAGATCATGCCTTGCTGGGAAAGGGGGGGGGGCGTTGCCTTCCTCTGGATCAACTATGGGTGTAGGATAACTTTTTTTTTTTTTTTTTTTTAAATGGTTGAACTGGATGGACATGTCTTTTTTCAGCCAGACTAACTATGTAACTATATTTTTACAAAGAGAGGGTTTACATATACTTTAAATCAGTCTACCACAAGAACATTTAGTTCAATTTCAGATGTGATAGAAACATCCAAACGTTGTTTACTGCATTTGTCTGTTTGGCCTAGTATCGGTCAATTGTGTGCCCAGAATTAGGCAGGGTAGGGATTTGTTTTCATTCAATCAAAAAAGAAATTAAAAAAAAAACACCAAACCCAAAAACACACACAAAACTCACAAATCCATGCATCAACAGAAGCAATGTGCATGGAGCGATCTCTCTTACTGCGCTATTGTATTCTGACAGCAGGGAAATTGCTGATCTAATGCTGGTTTTCCAGCAGGACCATTCAAAGGTATAACGACCGACTTCTGTTGAACAGCAGTATGCACATAACAAAAGTCGGTCGGTTCCTGTGGTACGTGTATACCCAGCTTCAGGGAGAATGGTGCACCAAGCTGTACATTCTTCTGCACTTTGGTAAGGAAACCTATGCCACCACAAAAGGCCTGTTTACTACAAACAGCTTTGTAACAGACAGCTGCCATTGATCTAAGAGGAAAGAAGAAGCAAGCTCATTTTATTTCAGATTTTCACATTTTTCTAGATTTCGTTATTGTATTCAATATATACAGTAGATATGTAGATTCGCGACTAAAAAGGAGGTCTGTTTTACAGTGCAGCAAGAAGAACCTGCATATGTAATGAACAAATATTGAGGCCCCAGGATTTTTGGTTTAGCTGTAGAATTAATTTCTTGGTATATCACAGGACATTCATAAATACTTTGCTTTTGCACTGGTGATAAAAAGGTAGGAATCCCCACCCAGCAGGGCCAAGCGGGCACCTGTCCCAGGAGTTCTGTTGAGAGGCGGCACACTGCTGATGTAGCGGCTCATGCCACTCCTCACTAACAAAATCGATTAGTGTCACTCTTGTCAGATGAAGTCGTTGCTGGATCTGCTGAAGAGAAGATTCAAATGTTTTCACTCAGTCTGCAGTGGGCAAGAAAGAGCCATTGCTGAGAAAGAACTCACTTCAGCAGGTGTGTAATCTGAGTACAAGGGTGAGGACAACTCAGGCCCAGACCTCCCCCTCTCCTCCTCAGACCCCCCTCCCCCAGACCTCCCCTCTCCTCCTCAGTCCCCCCTCCCCCAGACCTCCCCTCTCCTCCTCAGACCACCCCCCCTCCCCCAGACCTCCCCTCTCCTGACCCCCCCCCTCCCCTCTTCAGACCCCCCCCTCCCCCAGACCTCCCCTCTCCTCCTCAGACCCCCCTCCCCCAGACCCCCCTCCCCCAGACCTCCCCTCTCCTCCTCAGACCCCCCCTCCCCCAGACCTCCCCTCTCTTCCTCAGACCCCCCTCCCCCACTCAGTCGTCCCCCCCCCCCCCCCCCCCCGACCTCTCCTCCTCAGTTCCCCCTCTCTTCGGGGGTGTCCCTCACCTAGTATGCATTGGACAGCTTTGGCTGACCATGAGGAGATGGGTAAGTCAGGCCTTTGGGCTAGGTGTACCATGATTGAACCTTGTCCCTATCAGCAGCCTTGCGCCCCAGGGGTTCAGGGTAAAGCCCTACCCCTGTGGGGAGGTGGAAAAAAAAAAGCACACCCGTAAGTGCACTTTGTTTGTGTTCACATGCACTTTTTTTGTTCACTTATGAGTTTTTGTGCACCACCGCAAATTGAAAAAAACAAAAAAAAACAAAAAAATAGAATGGCCAAGGCTGAGATCTGTTCCTTGACTGTGAAGAGGATTTGCCTTCAAGATTGGAGGACTTGGGGGTCTAGTTTTTCTTACAGCACTGGCATGTAGGCTTTTGCTTACAGCCAGAGATTGGTTACTTACAAAAGAAAAAAAAAAAAAAAAAAAAAACTCTTCTTCTGAAGGTGTCCCTGTCAGCCTCGGCTGGGTTAAGGCTAAGTTTAGACTGGCGGCAACCCTTGCTGTCCCCCTGCATAGCAATCCACAGGGTTTGACAGGCAGTGAAGAGGGGATATTTAGTGGGTCTTGACACAGTAAGGTACACGTCAGGATTTACAGAACAATGCCCTCGAGAGAGATCTTCAGAGAGAAACAGGGAGGTACAGTGCCCAGCATAAAATGAGTGTACCCCAACAGATTTGTCAGAAAACCTTTACTCTCCGTTCAGAATCAAAATTTTCTATGGGAAACTATACTACAAAATACTCCTACAAATGCAGGCTATCGATTGCAAATAAAATTTGTTAATGTTCACACACAATAAACTAAAGTTTCCCAACAAATTCATTCAGGAATATGTTGCAAAAATGCATACACCCCAATGAAAGTCTTAAAAGCAAAGCTAAAATTTCATGCTGGCCATACACGGGTTGAATTGCAAAAGAATTTTCTTTAGAAAATCTTTTCTAAGAATTCTAGTTTGAATTTCGCACCATTAGTGGGCCACAGCAACAGTCGAATTTTGAGCGATCACCGAATTTGAGCAATCGGGCATGTTGGAAATTTTTTGAAAAACATACAAATTTCTAATCAATGATGAGAGAATCGTGCGAGAAATGTAATTGAAAAAGAAATGAGCATGAGCTGTGACCTGGATAGAAAAGAAAATTCTTGGTCACGAAAATTCTTTTCTGTAGCAACGCGAGGAAAAATTAAAGGCTCGGTTGGTCGGATTTCAAAATCAATGGTGGCACCATCGGACTACAAGACGCACAAAATTTCCGGTTTTCTAAAGAAAATGCATTTGGAATTTGACCCATGCATGGCCTGCATTAGACAAAATCCTAATGTACAAGAATTCAACTACAGGCAAGTATAATTATTCAATAAACAGGTGTCCAGCAGACAGCTGATTATAAAAGGGCATTACTGAAAGAGAATCCCTTCCCATTTCATGCTGTCAGCAATAGCACTACATGGAACAGAAATGTCACGAGGCCGGAGAAAGAAAATTTCTTTACACAAGAAAGGTGAAGGCTACAAGATGATCAGCAAAGTTTTACTTATCAGTCAGAATACTGTAGAAAAAGTGATACAAAAATTTAACAAAGATGGAACTGCAACCATCTCACAGAGATGTCCAGGCCATCCACGGAAGTTAACACCTCAATAGGAGCATCTTCTGAAAGAAAGGGTTGAAGAAAATCGCCATGCAAGTTCACTGCAGTTAGCTAAATAAGTAGAAAGGCAAACTGATTGTTTCCCATGACACAGTACGATGTACACTGCAGATGAATGGCATGCATGGGTGTTGCCCACGTAGGATGCCTCTCCTAAAGAACATGCACAAAAAAAGCCCGCCTAGATTTTGTAAGGGCCCATGCTAAAAGAAGACAACTACTGGGTCTCTGTACTCTGGAGTGATGAGACCCAGATAAATCTTTTTGGAACTGATGGCTTCAAAACTATATGAGGTCACAAAGGTGAGGAGTACAAAGAAAGATGCATGGTGCCTACAGAGAAACAGTGGTGGCAGTGTCCTTCTGTGACGCTGCATGAATGCTGCTGGTGTCGGGGAGCTGCATTTCATTGATGGTATCATGAATTCACAGATGTACTGCTCTATACTGAAACAGAAGGAGCTACAATCACTCCGTTCCCCTGGTCGTCACGCACTTTTCCAACATGACGATGATCCAGAACACAAATCTAAGGTCACTGCTGCATTTCTGAAGAAAAACAGGGTTGAAGTAATTCAGAGACCAAATATGTCTCCTGATCTAAACCCAGTCGAACACCTATGGAGAATTCTGAAGAGACAATTTGACCATCACTCTCCATCCAGCATCCAGGCTGTAAAAGAGGTCGTTCTTGAAGAATAGACAAAGATAGATGTTGCAATATGTCACCAACTTGTTCATTCCATGCCTAGAAGACTTGGTGCTGTCCTTACAAATCATGAGGGTCATAGAAAATACTAGAAGTAGTAGTTTTTGCTGTGGAGTGTATTCATTTTTGCATCAGCTAATTTGAGTAAAACTGAAGGTTTTGTAATCTAAGTTACATTGTTAACCTTACTATCATGTAATGAGCTAAGCAAATGTTCTATAAAACTCAGTTTGTTCAAAATTTTGGAAATTGTTCTCATGTTCATTGAGATATTGATTCAAATCTTACTTTTCAAAAAGGGGTGTACTCTTTTGTGCTAAACACTGTACATCCAACACCTAAGGACACTAGCTAAAAACTGAGGCTTAGATAAGCGTAGTTATGCCTGAGCAGGGATTCCTGGCTTTTTTGGGTGTCCATTCATGCAAAGGTGGGAGCATAATCCAAAAAAAATTAAATAAAATTATATATATATATATATATATATATATAAATATCTGAGTCATCTGTGTCCTTTGATGTTTGCTTAAGAAACATGTAATGCACACATTGAGAAGACTGGTCATATCAAGCAGGTGTCTATGTTAAATAGTTATTTAATACATGTAAGTCTGTTTAGGAGACACACGTTTTTATACTTCACCAATATATACACACACAGACACACACACATATACATACATGCTTCAGAAGATATGCAGTCAAGTAAAACAAAAAACAAACAAACACACAACACCACCACAAAAAAAAAAAAAAATTTATTTAAAACATCTTGAAATCCACTAAAGCACTGTATTTGCTATAGGTTTATTAGAAAAGATTTATTTGAAAATGATGTGCTACTTCTACTGGAAATGCTGTTCAAGGCTCTCAGCAAGAGGTAAATGGATACGGATGAGTACTTTTCAATGTGTAACATTAGATGAGAAATAGAGAAACACGGGAAGCTATGCGCTGTTATTAGAACTGTTGGCTTCCATTAGGCTTGTGTAATAAAAGTCTCTGGTTTCAAACTCATCCATCTCAGGCATCTGTGACCACGTAATGATTATTGCAGCACAGCAGACTTCAGGTGTATGAAGTCCCCATTATGAAGTCAATAGGTGGTCAAAGAAAACCCATAATATAGTTCTGCATCGTCTTTAGTAAGCAAGAAATGAGAATAGTTATAAAGGTTTATAGCTCATTTTAATGGGTGGAGCCATGAAAATCATTCTTTTATGCCCCAGTGGAGAACCACACATCAAACTGATGATTTTGTTTTATAGCACATAAGTTGTTCACATCTGGCTCAGCCTTATTAGGATTGATGCAAGGTATGGAAATCACTTTGTGGTGTTTGGAGAGCAATGTGACAAGACAACCTGTCAGGTTGCAGATTCCATAAATACAACAGTAAACGTGTTGTGTTTTTTTTTTTGCTAACTCTTTTGTAGACAGTGTGATATAACTAAGAGTTTATGACTTGTGGAGGTTACAGCCTCCCTGTAGAGTTGTAGTTTGGAATTATGGAGGCTGCCTCTGCAGATGTAAACTTTTAAAAATACCAGTTGTCACGTTGATCCAATGTTTTCAGAAGTTTCAAAAAGTCAATGACTAAGTTCTGCCATCACACTGACTCTCGAACTGTATTATTACTCCAAGTCAGTGTTTCAAAAGCATTAAAATCTGGCAACTAGCATTTTCTGAAGAAGGATTTTTTTTTTTTGCCTCGTATGTATAGCATGCTACTGGTTGCCTAGCAAGACTTTTTTTTTCTTACGTAAAGTCCACCTAAAATGATATTTCAGTTATGGCTGGATAAGGGCTGATTGAATCTCCCCTACAGGTTGTGACAGAGACACAGCAGTGACAACCATGTTTATTCGTATTACTTTTAGTCTTTGTCACCCAATAACATTCTAACGTATCGGGTTTGTTAAAAAGGTTGTAAACTTTACTAAATGATAAAATCATTTTTCAAAAGCTAAAATTGGGCCTATATTAATTGTGTGCTTTGTGTTTTGTTTTGTTTTTTTAAC